>NW_027021287.1:0-150000 GCF_036884655.1 Musa acuminata AAA Group | reverse complement strand
CTATTTATCTAAAAAATATTTATATAAAGTTATAAAAAAAATTAAGATTAAGAGATGTCGATGAGAAAAAAACTCTTCTAATTATCATTCTAAATGTTTTATTTCAGTTTACTCTCGTCTATTAAAGATAAGATTAAAAAAGATCTTGCATGGTAGAAAGAGTATTTTCGAACTATGACTTTTTGTGTTAAAAAGAGATCTTATGGGATATATGGAATTCAAGTTAAGATGATGATGAATATTGATGGAACGAGCGCAGAGAGATGCAAGCGATGAAGGTAGCGCAGGTTTCTTTGTAAGATAGCAGTGGCAAGTGCATTGCTTGTAGCTCCTAAGCGAGGGAATCCTTTTTGTACGTATCAGACTTGGAAAATCTTCTGCAGTCCACTTTAGGCATACCATACATCAAAATTCACAGTGTTACTCGTATTTGATCATCTAAATCTTCTAATATCTTAATTCTTATAGTTAAGTTCATCCAATTATAAAGAGTTAATCAACCTACTTTGGATTACATGTGGGAAAAGTTCTACTACAGGCTGCTGCAGTATGGAAGAGAAAACAGGACTGGTTTGCATCAACTCTACCAACTGTGTTTAGTTTGCATCAACTCTACCAACTGTGTTTCCATCATCTAAATATATACTTCGTGGCTGAATAGAAGAGCCTGCGCATTAAGGCAAAATACACAAAAAAAGAGTTAGTGTTCCTAAGAATTAGATGACTTGTGCACAGTATCAATCACACAAGTTTAGATGACCTATTATCTGAGTTAGTTGTTGATTTTGTACATCTCAAACAATATAATCCATGAAAACACAAACACACACCTGTCTCCGGTGGCTGTCGGTTGACGATTAGCTTTCTTCGTCATCAGATTGCGCCTTGGTCCTCTCTCGTTTCTTCTTTACTGGTTGCGGAGATACACCTGGGAATCCACAGGAGAGGTATAATTAAGTAATCATGAAAGAAAATCATTCTCTCTTTCAATAAATTGTTAAGGTTGTCAAACTGCCTGGGATGACCAAGAAATAAAGACATTCTAAACCCTAATAACTTAGCAATCGGCAGGTAATATGATATCTGAGTAACATATTATACGACAATTAATCCTGATGTCCCAACCATTCCAGAGCAAGCTTACCAAGTAACATATCCATGTTATGATGCCATTTATGGGGTGAGATCATGAATATCTGCATTAATTTATTGATGAACACAATAAAATTAAAAATGAAAGTATTGTGAAATTATGGCATGTTTATGGGAGCTTGTCAAGTTTAACATTCATAATAACTTTGATTTATTTTTCAATTTAAGCCTCAAACATATTTCACTCTCACAGTGTTGATCTTTGAAGATAAAAACTACACTGCCATGGAACATATACAGTTGCATGTACAACAAAAGTTATCGTCTGTACAAGAAACAATGGTCTTAAACAATCCATGTTTTCCGAATTCTAAGACTAGTACAAACAAGACTGCTAGGAAGGATTCAGAGAATCATCATGGATCAGTCTTTTATACTAATTACATTGAGCTCTAGATGCCTGAACTGGGAGCACCAGCCTCATAAGCTGAGCACAAAGCACCTAGGTAGTTGCCAATGACAACACCACCCAGTTTCTTTAGTAAAAACAACCATATGCAGTAGAACTGACCAAACAACTCTGAGAATAGTACAAAACAGGGAGAAAAGGTCATCAAGACCAAAACTGTTACTTGGTGTCTCGAGAAACAAGTTATGGTCCCTCGTATGCAGTAACGTAAGCTTCCCAAAAAACACACACTCTCGGAAGAATCTAATGATATCAAACATTGAGTTCCTTACCCATAACTAATCTATACAGGTTTCAGTCCCACTTTCCCTGTCCACATCCTTCAAGAAGAAAAGACGAAACCAAAAATAGTAGTAGTAGCAATATGTTCTTCAGTCCACCAAGCAAACATTATGCAAACAACTACTAGATTTACTCAACAATCCAAAAAACAACTTGGTGACAGCCAAATGTTTTTAAGAATTTGACAGTTGTGTAAAATAACATGCATAAAATAGCTGGTTAGTTGATTATGTTCTTATCAATCTATGCCCATAACTAATCTATACAGGTTTCAGTCCCACTTTCCTCATCCATTTCCTTCAAGCAGTAGTAGTAGTAAGTATAATATGACCTTCAGTCCACCAAAAACACATTATGCAAAAGACTACTAGATTTGCTCAACAATCCAAAAAACAACTTGGTAACAGCCAAATGTTTTTAAGAATTTGACATGCATACGATAGCTGGCTAGTTGATTATGTTCTTATCAATCTAGGTCTGTATTAAGAGATATGATGACCAAAAGGAAGGCACCATGATCCTAGTTACTTTAGGAATTACTTGAATTCCTATAAAGTTATGACTGGAAATCTGCTGCTAATAAGATCCAAATGGACTACGATAGAATATCAGATGCAATATTTGTTACTGGTATGTTCAATAAAATCTAACTTGCTACAGAAAATCTACACTGATGTTTGCTGCAAAGAGTATCATATTCAGTTCAGCATCATATTTATGTTTAGCATTTGAACCCTATTTTTTAGGTTAAACATGTCTGAAGGGAGGTTAGAATAGTGATGTTTAACTATAGATATCACTATTTGAGATACACTGAGATTATACTCAAAACTTGTTTTGCACTTCATTGGTAAATGTTCCTAATTTGCTCTCCCTCCAAGTCTATTCAGCTCAAAAATTTTCACCTCAAGCACAGTATATAGAAGCACCAACTGTAACTAATATGCCTCCTCTGAATCAATCATCCATGTCGACAGAATCTTCTATTTATTGTAATGTAACCACAACTAAAGGTTCCTCTATCCTTTAACAAAAACCTGAAGCTCTCCATATAATCCAACCTCCACAATGCAGGGAAATTGAAGTTCATTTTATAGCTTGAAGGTCAATCATTATATGGGTCGACATATTCACTCTGTCTAGAACTGGTCGCCTTTCAACCTACAGAGATGTTAAAATTTATGTAGAAACAATTGCACATCCATCAACCATTTTCCTGTAGTTTTCTTGTTTTCGAATAAACATTTTTTTATGGAAAAAGTTGTAAACTGGGATACATAGCACAGAGAACAAACATCAATATCAACAACAAACTCATATCAAAGACCAAGTTTATTATGTGAAGACAGTCTGTTGTATTTGCGTGAGATAGTAAATGGAATAGCAGTCTTATACATGAACAGTATCAGTGAGACGCAAATAGTTACAACTCATGGAAAAAAAACTGTAAGAGTTCTATGTCACATGTATCCGGATGCTTTGGAACAATGCCTTAGCAACATAATGTCTACATATATTTAGAACCAATCCGGTCAAAATGCCTCAAACAAATATATTTCCACAACAAGAACCTACATATATGCATAAAGAATTCACTGTAAAATCTAACAGTTCATATCACAAAAAGCTGGTTTTCTGCAACAAAACTGCATAGTAAATATGTAAAACAAGCTATCTAGCAAAAAACATAAATATCACGCAAATTGCATACATGCATTCTCTAAAAACTTGTAATACTTTCAAGACAACCTCGAATCAGTTGACTTTGGCATTAATCCATGGTAGAAGCTATGGAATTGCTATGAACAACACTAAAATTGACGCATTGATCGCATACATTAATTTTTTAGTGATTATATATTGATATTAATAATTTTAACCTCACCGACTTATTTACAACGAGTTCGAATATGAGTGACAATATATATATATATATATATATATATAGACAATAATGTTTCATCACCTTCAACGAAATAAGCTGAAGAGGGCCAGCCACGATCAGTAGTGAACGACATGATCTCCTCCGCCGTCATCGGGTTGGCGAGCCTGCTGACGAGCTCCGCGACGCCACGGTGGCGATTGCGGGGCGGTACCCAGTAGGAGGAGCCAGGGAGGAAGGGTAACCAATAAGGGGCGGATCTACGGACTACGATGGCGTGGATGACGTCCTCAAGGCGGCGCATGCCGAGGACCTCGATCTCCGGGGGGAAGTCCTCCGCCTGGAGCTCCACGTCGATAAGCTGCGGCCGTTCGGAGCGGCTGCAGAGGCCGCGGAGGCCGAGAGGCGCGGCCACGGGGTGCGAGGCCCCGGGTAGGGTTCGGCCGCAGAGCAATCGCGCCATCAAAGAAGATGAGCGAAAGATCAGAGCACGAACGAGATTGGTCGAGAGAGGACCAAGGAGATAACACTATGTATATAGAGGGAGAGAGAGCGGTGCACGTACCGTGAGAGCGTTTTAGATCCAATAAATTCATCGGATCCGGGTAACTCAGATACGGGTTTTATGTGGATCCGACCACATTATCTCACAGCACCGTGTAAGGCTACTCACATGACTATTATCGGATTAATCTTAAAGTCCGATAAGCTTATCAATGCGAAATAAGCAGCTACGTACACATTATCTGATACAGATCCGTTACCCGTATTCAATCGATAGCTTATAGATCCAAAACGAACACCCATTGTTTGAAATTTGGGTTAGATTCGGATCGGGTATCAGTTCCATATTATCGGGCACAGATCCAATATCGGCAATATTTTCCGGGTTATCGGGCCGAACCAACAAGCCCTCCGGTATCAGCTGGCGCCAAACGAACCGAACAGCGGAAGCCTCAAATATCCTTCCACTCCCCCACTTCTCTTGAAGACGAAGAATGGAGAGGGCTGCTCTGCTAGGGTTTGAGTCGCCGATGAGGTTATCCACTTATCTCCCACGTTGTTTCAGATTTTGTTTAAAGATATGCGAGATTTCTCTTTTCCCCCTCCAAATCTTGAATGGCTTTGATCGTGGATTGCCATCAGATGGCGGGTGATCTCAGGGCTCAATCTCTGAAAGAAGAAAGGAAACGAAACCATCACTGTGCTCATGTTTGCTTCCGAGATAACCATCGCTTGGCCCAATACTTCGGTGCCGATTGGTATCTTATGATTACGTTTCTAATTGGAAATGTGTGTTTGAGGCAGTAATCTGCAGTCGAGTATGTGCCTCCAGAAAAATTAACAAGATGCATCCCTACGCTTTCAGAGGTCGAAATGTCATTCGAATTCCTTAATTTTAGTTCCACTTGTTTGAGAAATTTGTTTTTGTTTAATAAGTAATCTGTATATGTTTGTCATACTTGCTTGTGTTTCTCTTTGTTTTGAAGTTAGAACTGCTGATTTCAGCAGAGATATTTCTGATAATCACATGCGGAAGGGATTTATATGCATTACACACAACATTATAACAACTTCAATTGAATAACGTTAAGAAGTCTCATGAATGTCATTTCTACTCTTGGAATTTCATTTGACTGTTAATAATTGGAGAAGCAATTTTTAGTCAGAAAATTAAACTGAACAATAGAGTGAATACCATGATAAACTGCCAGCCCTTTCACTCCAGCTTTGACTTTGTCATTTCTGTCCCCAACTAGATTCTGTACCTCGAGAATTGTCTCTCTCTCACACTAACCGATGACCTAAATGATAAAAAGCTCTGCCCTAGTGATTAAGTACGTAAAATTCAAGATTTTTTTTCTCTTTGGATATGCACGCCGGAGTATCTATAGATTTTGATGCTTTGCCCGAGCTTGGAGTTAATGATAATATCTTTCCATGAGATCAATTGATAAGACTATAAGTTCTCAGAGTCACTATTGAAAAGCATAATATTTATTAGAAGAAAGTGCCTTTTTCTTTTTGAAATAATTAGTGGATTACCACCTGTTTGTAGAAGAATAACTTTTGGGTGCAACACTTCTTGTCCGACTGCCTTCACATATGTGCTATATGTTTGATCTTTTAAACTTAACTTTGATCATCATCTCTGTGCCACTCAATACAATAAAGTCATCCTTTAGTCAAATCCATTTATTCTGTACTTGTTTGATCGTCTGTCATCATGATCCGATGCTGGTTCAGTGTACAGTGAATAAAATTAGTTTGTAAATATGGGCTACTTATTTGAATCGTGTTTCTGTAGTTACGAGCTTCCTTAATTGTTCATTAGTGCTTCTGAAGTTCATCAGCAAGTAGAATCTTGTTGCAGATTTTTTGAAGTAATCAATTAGCATTAAAAAATTCACAATGGTGTAATCAATGAGATGTGTTACAAATTCACAAACAATGGTGGCATACCAAGTATCTTTTTTTGTTTTTGTACAAGCAGATTGCATTATATTTTTAGAACTAAGCAATTAAAACAAAAACTAAGGCCAATACAGTATGCAGAAGCTCAGTTCTTACATCATATGGATCTCTACCTTCTCAATGACAACTAAGATGCAACTCCTTTTTTATTTTCTTTTTTGATCTTTCAGTTATTGAGGAAATGCTGTTATGCTTGGTGGCCCATGTAAAACATTGTCATTTTCTCTCCATAGGTTATACAAGATGGTGGGTAAGATATTTGTATACCAATTCAGGGGTGTTCATCTCTGGCTGATATCCAGGTATGCTTCATTTGATCATTCTGTAGAACTTTCTCAATTATTCTGCTGTATGACCTATATAAAATTTATGGAACAAGACTGAAATGATGTCTGCGATATCAATCCCTCTTTCTATCTACATAAGCGTAAGGATAAATTAGTTTAGGTGTATGTTATATGCTTATTGCAGGCAATCATGTGGCACCTAGAAATTCATATTTGCAAATGACTTGACAAAAACATGCCTTCTTTGACTTTGAGGATGATCCGCAAGTTGCACATTGATGTGTATTCTTGTTGGAACCACATTAAGTCATTTTTCTGATTATGAGTTAATTTTGATAGATCTCACCAACACCAATGCCTTTGTTAACTTTTGTATGAGAATATGAGGGTTAAATGTCACAAAGGACAACCTGCCACAACCCTGCACTCCTGTATCTTCTCTTGAGTTGCTGCTGGCATGACATCTTTGGCTGCATTTAACTCTGTTCTTCTTTGTGTAAAGCCCAAAAGGACATCTCTTGGATCTGCCTACTTATGAGTTCATATACACAATGGAACAGTTGGTATATTGTTTGTCATGTTATCTTTTTTTATTTGCTTAGTCTTCTATAAAAGAAATAGTTTGAGATGCCTTCATAATATGGTAATGTGCTTATCTATATGTCAAGCTCTACCCCAATTTTTGTCCATAAGTCTTCCTCCTTCAAGAAGGATTTGACAAGCTTAAAAAGGAGATGTATAAAGTCTCCCTGAGTACAAGAAAAGGGCGATAGTTGCAAAAGAGCATATGATTTAGTAACCTTCAACTCAGTTGCTACTAGAATTTTCGTCATAGTGTATGAATTGAATATTGAGCAGAGAGTGCTGCAGAGTCCATCCCATCACATTAGATTATTGGACGAAGGAAATATGATTTTGTTTGAAAGCATCTGCGACGATAATGGTGGGTTTCACATTCCTCTTGCTGCACCTTTCTTATAATTTAATGATGTTCTCATATGTCCTCTGGTAATGAGCTCCAACAAATGTCCAATCTGGTGGGGGTTCAAACATCCCTACGGGCTGTCAACATGATATTAAATGCACATTACAGTTTAAATGCAGTTATGTGCATATCATTAACTCATAAGTCAAGTTTGACATCAATTGAACTGATTGGCACTCGGCATTTGATCAAAGTGAATTAGTTTACTCATGATCAAGAGGCATTGCTCTATGTAAGTTAGTACAACAAAGAGAGCTCCCTACACATCACATTGATTTTGTTTTGAACCTTCTGGTGCCCACAACATTTTTCTGCTGGTACTTGACCTATCAAAGCTGTCTGGTAAGTCTGGTCTATGTCCGACTAGGCCCATTCCTCATAAGCATGATCTATGTCATTCTTACCTTCAAATCAAATCTAGTAGCCTGCTACAATTGCCAGAAGCACATCTACTGTGAATGAATTCTCATCTCTTTGTAGTGAGTGGTTCTATGAAATGTTGGTCAATAAGTGTTTGCAAAATATATCGGACATTGGATAGTGTTTGTTCATGTGAACTTTCTAAGAATCTGCATGCATTAGCATGAAGGATAGACAAAAAACATTTTTTGGCATCCATAGTTGGGAGAAAGCTGAAAGATGTCTGGTTGCCTTCTTTGTTGCTATTTCTCCACATTTTGATCATGTGACAGTTTTTCTTTCATAAGCTTTTATCTTTTTCATGTAGGAATTATTATGTGGATTTTCCATGAGGCCAATGATGATAGGCGTTTGTCTCTTTGGACCTAAAGAAAATGTTAGGTTCTACCTCAAGGATGAGTAAAAGATAGAAAAGATAACTTGGAATTGTTTCCTGATAGTTCTTGTCAATGTTGACCATTGGTATGCTATTCTTCAGGGTTTGAACTTTGAAATGTTGGCAATGAGCATAAGGTCAAGTTGCTTGACTAAGGAAAGGTTGTGCTTTAAGCCACAGATCCTTTTAAGGAGAGACTAAAGAGATCTTCTACAGATGTTTATTTCAGGCTTTATTTGGATCCAGATATTAAATAACTTAATAAGTTAAGGATAATGTGAAGGTGGTTATCACAGGCAATCCATAATTACTTATAGTACGATCAAATTTGCGGGATGCTTTTACATAAAAGAATATAATCATGATATGGTAAAGCAACCAAGCTCTGATGATTGGAAAAAGCTTGTTTGATGAGAATGACTACGATGATGATTAATATCAAACCATTTTATTATGGTTACTTATTGTTGATTATGCCTTTTTTTAACAAAAATGATATTTAGAATGTCAAATTATCTTCTCATCAATATATTGGTTAGTTTTTTATCTTATTTGCAATGACTTTCTTTCTTGTACCATTCTGAACTTTGTTGCAGAAATTAGATTGATTTGGAATTGTGATTTATTTTTATGCATCTGCAAAACTGCTCTCGAAAAGATTTAACCAATATCAAGGCCCAATGAGCCGGTGAACTTGCGAATTTTAGAGTGAACATTAAATATAATGCTGTTACCTTTGCCTTTCCCTAAAGTAAACCTGAGGTGTTTGTGGTTGATCTGCATGCCATCAAGTGATTAAATGGTTGGGTTTAGATTTCGTATTTTCATTTTTAGCATGGTCACCGACAATCTTATTTTTTGTCTTCTAATTTTCATATTTCTCTTTTATCTTCACAGAATGAATCCAGTTTCAGATAATTTACAGCAGTGAGATTAGTGTTTTTTTTTTATCATAAAACTGTAGAAAACTTAGAGATTTTCTCGCGGTCTGCCGGCTGGTTTTCATTGTTGAGGATCTGTCCATGTAGAGCATAATATGCATGGGACTACTGCCACTCAAAGATTAGTGAATAAAAATCAGATGTAGAATAGAATTGAGATACTCTTACACCTTTGGAACCTCTGGGACAGCATCAGTTCGAACAGAAACCGATAATCAATTAAACATACACAATACCAGATCTCTTCATAAGCCCCAGAATTTCTAGGTACAATAAAGGGCATAAATTTCTGAACTAGTAGACAGACAATAATGAACCGCAAGAAATCATGAAGTAACCGAAGATGTAAAATGCCCAATATAATGGAACTTATACGGCAAGACACCAAATACTTCAGAGGTACTTGATGAATGAACCACATTTAAGATTACCTCTGCTCTCTTTTTTCTCTGATTCAGATTTTGCATTTGTCTTCTCAGAGCAAAATCTCTCACTGCAAATTTAGTCCTACTTTCTCTGGTTGAGTCGACTAGTCTTGTGGCCCTTGATTCGTTCACCTCCTAGTTCTGCCAAGTTAGCCTTAATGCTGCATATATTATAAGGACTCTGAACAAGCATTCTCTATGGTTCAACCTTTTACTCACATGATCTTGATTAGTATTTGTTCTTATATTGTCTTGCCAATCTTTTCATGTAAAGTCATGACTATTCGACACAGTGTCTTGCTTCCATACAGTTTAAAACTCTTAAAGTTTTCAGGTAATTTACCAGCGGCAAGCAGATAATGCTAGTTCCTGAGCTCCAGCATGGGTGCGCGGCCTGAACCATGCAAGAGCCTCACATGAGAAGAAGAGAGCCAAATGTAGCCAAGGACAAACTTGCCGGCAACTTGCAAACGAGGCGCTATCTCGAGGCAATTCCGGCAAGTCATCCTTGGCTGCATTCCACTCTCCGCCTCTTCATGTAAAGCTCTCAACAAGCATCTTCGTTCCCTTAGTCTCTTGAGCAGGTATGCAACCCTTTCCTCCTCACGCCATGTTGCTACTTTTCCTGCTACTTGTTCCAGACAGATGAAAGAGTTGGTTTATATAGGCACGTCTAGAATATTATATTGTAATTAATGGAATGTGCTCGATTCTTCTGGTTGGCTATGAACAGACAATGGAATGATATGCAAATCTAATATATCCCTCGGAGGAAGTAGATGTGATATGCGCTGTCAATTGGAAAATCGCCAATTTTGGTCTTGTGCTAAGGTCTCAAAACGGAAGTGGTCCATTTTTATTATTAAAGGGATTTTAGGTCTCGAAAGAAGGCTGTGGAGATGGGAGAGGTGGGTGGGTCTTCCACTTGTGTGGGGCACTTCCCTATCCACAGTATATGGTAGGCTGTCATGGGAATAGAATCATCAATGGAGGCCAAAGTGAGATGTGGAGAGGGCTCATGGCTTTATGGATGAGCCACAAGATCCTTTGGTATGATTTCAAAAGCTTGATGCCCTTTTCTTCAGCTTTCTTTTTCCTACTGATCTAAGCTGCCTGATACGCCCCTCTTCATTTTTCTTCTCTCCAGGTGTTATGCTTGTATTGGTTTTAGCTGTCAAATTTCGGATGGATTCCCATAGTTCAAGCATGTCACACGCACCGATGCCAAAACTTGACCGCTCAAAGTTAGTTGCTCACTATCACCATTTAGCATAAGCGAGTTTCTACTCTTTTATTCTCCAGTAATCCAAAATTTCACTCATTCAGTGATTATAGAAGACTATGTTGCTTGTTATTTCAGGTCAATTATACTATATTCTCGACAACAAGTCCGAAGGTAATTATGATCTTAGATCATTAGTCATCATTGCTCGTGTTTCAGTTCATGCTCAGAACGTCAAATTCTACTACTGTTTCCTGTTAATCTTTGGGTTCTTCCCTGGTTAAGTTCCTGACCGAAGATATCTTGGAGAATTCTAAATCAATGTATAACTTAGGCGTCTGTCATCACTCATCTAAAGCTAGTTTTCCTTTTGGATGAACGTTTTTCCTGTCAGCTTGTGATCAAGGGATGTAATCCGCTGGTCAACTTGGAACGAGTGGGGGGGTCTTTTGGTTTCTAGCTCATGTGTTCCGAACATCTTTTTGACATTTAAGAGGGTCCTCGAAATACATGCTTTATGTCCACTAAGTCTGGACAGATCTTTTTTGTTTGATCTTGTGGGACACAATTCTTCCTCGCAGGCTTTTCAGGTTCATTCAGTATGAAATAGTTGGACCCACCTCACCACCACCACCCCCCCCCCCCCCTCTGTTTTTTTAACTCGGGGAATCAGATTCCATGAAATAAAGGCTGGGACCAAAAATCTCAGTCTCTGAGATGCGTCTCTTTAACCTCCACCAATCTTATCCTTGTTTATAATCCCATCACTTTTCAAGCAAACCCCTTACTGTAAAGTGTGACGAGGGCCACTGGTACAGCAATGTCCCTATGTTGTATATCTTCTTTTCTTACGCAAATTAAATAGTTTTTTCATGTATAAAAAGGGGCCACTCTTAGATTAAATCATTGTTGTTTGTTAAGATGATTTTGATGGTCAGTTATATTCTAAGTCTGGATTTATGCTTCTATTTTGCACAAAACCTGAAGATGGATATATGTGCATCTGACATTCCATGCAACAGTTGAACTCTTGTTGGTTTCTGAAACACTGTTAATTAACTTCATCAGATAAATCCGTAAATCGGTTCAGGTCCACAGTAATTGAGTCTTGTCGATTGAATTGCTTTGGATCACTGACGTAGTCACACCCTTTACATGACAGCATATGTTATTAGTTTATTACTATGTTCTCTTACCAAGTGCTCCCCAAACTCTCTTTATTACACTGTTATTGTTTCTTTATTGCACCATAAAAAAAAAATAAAGGGGTGTGTCATCGAAGTCATAGCATGGAAGTGCGAAGGATCTGATTGGATATATTATTAGGCTTTCCGGTGTTCGAGTCAATCGTTCGTGTTGAAGTGCGATGCTGGGCTGGGCTGCTTCCTTTGTTTCAGTTAAGTTGCTCAATTTATATTGATTTTTAGATCAAGATTACTTGCACTGCTGAGTACGTAATGGATCATTGGCTTCCCAACCTAGCAAGTCTTCATGAGGAAACCAACATCTTAGCTTAAGATGTCTATAAAAGAATAATACACAAATTAAGCATATATATATATATATATATAGCTCAATTTAAGCAGCAAAATGTATTCTGATATGCTATGGTTCCATCAGCTGATTGTGCCTTATTTGGGCTTACTAGTTAGTCCATTTGGCCCCTAAGTTCTTTTGATTCAGGCCTTTATGCAGTATAATTTGGTTGGGGCTACTTGATGTCAACTATTAAGCATCACAATTTACTTCTGAATTAGCCAAAATTTTACCTTTTCCTTCTGCTCTAAACTATTTTTATAGTGTTTGTTTACCTTCATATAATTTCCAATTTGTAGAATTATGTAGTAAAATATGTGACCTCGTTTCTTACTACATCCTCTGCATACATTTTTCAGCTCCGCCACCGCACCCACTTAAGCCTATGAGTCATCTGGAGTTCTGGTTAAACCAATGTGGGATTTGATGATATCACGTTAAACCGGATAGCATGAGAATGTACACAGGTAACATGTCGTCGTTACTATTTTTTGAAGTCATTCTTCTGTTCGATTTTTTTCAATATACAAAATTCCATAATTTGTTCTCTCCAAAGGCATAAACACGATAGACTCGTTGTTCTCATGGTAAGATAGATTAATCACCACTCTTGACTTAGAAAAGAGTGGACGTTTTGACTAACGAGGAAGGAAGATGACGGGTCAAATCGCAAGTCGTGCTTGTTCCTAGGGCATTTTCGAGGGAATCGGACATTTGGAGGCACCAAGGAAGAAGTGCCGAATCTTTTCCCTCTTTTGCTTTATGTGCATGACCAAAATCTCACTTTCCAAAATTCCCTTAGCATGTTGCCCTTTAGCTAAAGTTTAAAGGCGATAAGCATCTTATAAAAACTTCAAAGTAGTGGCAGTAATCTCTCAGATCATAATCAAATCCTATTTTAACAGTTGTCCTCCTTTTTTTTTCCCTTTTGTTGTTGCACTGGATTAGGATGGGCACTGCTTTCGCAACGTTGAACTGTTTTCTGATCCTTCTTGTCACCGAAATGTTCGGCTTCACAGATTTGATGCACACTGTGTTGCTTTTAATACAAGTAGATGGTTCCACACCGTCGGATCAGAACATGAAAAGTTTGATGTTTTGGAAGCTTTTACATGTCAAGCTACTTCATTCTGTTCTCAGAAACAAGCATGGTTCTTCTCCTCATTCTGCAGGTTCCTCTTCTATGAAAGGCTTCATCTCTTGGCGTTGGAGTTCCTCGAATCCACTGACCTCCCATCTCCTCGAGGACCCATCTCCAGGTTTGCTTTTTTTTTTTTTTTTTTTTTAATCTGTATCAACATAAATGACTCAACAATTTTTTTTTTATAATATACGAAATCCAAGTCGTAATGGCCACCAATATTATCAAGAAGATTGAGTGATGCAGATGCAGCAAAGTTTTGGTTCTATTTCATGTTCTTTTTGCTTTTCAAGAATTAAACCAACTGGGAATAAGACTGTCAGGACTGGAATTTTACTCAGAGGCTCACTGGTCTTTTGATTTGGCTACTCGAATACTTCTCTTCCGATGTTAGAGCGCAGAGTTTAGGGATATACTTCTTGCCATAGTTCAATAATTTGTTTTGTGCATTTTGTTAAACAGAGCTTGTTGAGAACACTCTATGAACTTGTTTCTTGAATTCCTACAGAAAATTTCCATGAAAAATTCACTGGCATGAAAATTAATTTCCTTCTTCGGAATCCTTTACCATAGCCAAACTCCTCCAGTGTGAGTTTTGTTTTCCGCATTGATTTCTCTATCAATCTCTCTTCTGCATGGTACAAAGTGTACTTCTCGATATGGATACAGTAGGTATTTTAGTTTTCCCTTTGATAAGAATAGCATCTGATTCAGTTTAATTAACATCACCAGAACCTTTGTTGGATAAACGGGATCCTCTTGAGCACAACCATCTTCTTTTCTTTCGTTTGCAATCAAGATATACTCTTTAGTTTCACACAGATGTCAATTTTGTTTATGCACCGTTCATAATCATCTTGAAATTTCCTCATGTTTCATTCATAGGATTGCACAGTGTAAATGGTTGCTGATTCTAATATCTAAATTTGTGCAGAAAACAGTGCTTTTGTTTGATCCCAAGCCATTTTAAGGTACGTGCTAAATATCTGCTCCCCTACTCCATCAACTCTCTCTCTCTCTCTCCAATTCCTAACTTTCTAGGGCCCATAAAATTCTTTCAAGTAGAGTTCTGAAAGGATCAACTGCATTGTCAGTGTAGAAAACATTAGCTCCTTGTGAGTTTTGTTTGAATGACTTGATGATGAAGCACCGAATCTGATCGGTTCTTTGTGTTTTCCTTCTGAAGTCTGCAAAGCTGATGGCTTTCATGGAAGATGTTCCTGTTTGTAAATATGCTTTTCTTACACTGGTTGGCTTAAAGTTTTGACGTTGTTCAGATGTATCAGACCGTGGTTCTATATTGTATAGCTGTAGTGAAGCATCAATGGCTTCTTTTCTACATTGAGTCTGGCTTCGATTCAAGTCTGAAGAACTCTTAGGAAGATTAGAAGAGATGGGATGTTCTACTTCGAAGCTGGAAGATGAAGACGCCGTCCGTCTCTGCCGTGACAGGAAAAACTTCATCAAGCAAGCTATCGAGCATAGGAACCAGTTTGGCTATGGCCACATTGCATACATAGAATCGCTGATGAGAGTCTCCCAGGCTCTCCGCGATTATGCTGCGGATGATGAGCATCATTTCTTCTTGACTGCTTGCAGAAGTATTCCATCACAGCCTGCTAGAAGATTAAGCCCGGAGATCGTCATGGTTCCTAAGCAATCCTTCCCACCACAGCAAAAGCAGTCCGAGAGAAGCACCTCCTTTTTTGCAGTAAACTACATGAAGGCAGGATGGAATCCATCGATTTCAGTGGAGCAATGGCCTGAGACACCGGAAACTGTGAGAACAGAATACTATTACCCTACAGGTCATTATGGTGTTGAAGGCTATACTCCCGCAGAGGCTCCAACCACGGACTCATCATTCTTCTCCTCTTCATATGCAAGACCAAAATATCCACCAGCATCGCCCCAGGCTTCACAATCGGACATCTTCTGGAACCCTTTCTCATCTTTGAACACCGATTTGTATGCCTATGGAAACAGTTCTGAAGATGTTCTGCTCGATGAAGATGCCGATAGGCTAAGGAAGGTCAGACAGGAAGAAGGGATACCTGACCTGGAAGAAGAAGAAGATGATGATGATGATGATGAGGGAATTCAGAATGTACAGATGAAGGAAGAAGGTTCCAGGATTCATCCAAAGCCAACTGCAAAGCTAATTGCTAGTGAACAAACAGCTGATGTCAGTAGGAAGAATGACAAAGTGAATGAAATAAAGGAGTACCGATCACAAGGTGGGCAGAGTACTGAAGTATCAGAAACTCGAAATGCAGTAGAACATGAGGTTAACAATGGTCCGGAAATTGTTGGGAATGGAAATGGAAATTATGGAACACATGAAACTCCTGGTTTCACTGCATATGTAAACAGAAGACCGACGAGCATGGGAGAGGTCATGGAGAATGTTGAGGCCCAATTTGTCATACTTTGTGATTTTGCTAATGAGCTCTCTTTAATTCTGGAAGCCAGCAGGGTTCAGCCCTCTTCTTCCCCGCTAGAATGTAAGAACATCATGTCTGCTCTCTCTAGATTCCATTCTGCAACTTCTCAAGTATGCAATATGTTGACCCTGATAAATTTTTTGCTTTGTGGTAAACAGCTTTTAGGATGTTGAATCCAGCTGCTTTGCTTCGTTCAGCATCATCATCACGCTCATCATCATCTAGGTTTCTTCAAGTTTCATCTGGTCGTACTAATGATGCCTATGAAAGCAGCAACAATGACATAGAGGAATCTTGTACGGTATCTCGAAGCCACAAGTCAACATTAGAGAGATTATATGCATGGGAGAAGAAGCTATATGAGGAAATAAAGGTACTTCAATTATTAGGCAGACACCAAATTTCTAATACAAAATCAAATTTGTTTACTTTCTCACATCCATATGTTTGTTGGGCAGTGTGGGGAACGTGCACGAATAGATTATGAAAAGAAATGCATGCAGCTGAGGTTTCATGATATCAATGGGGAAGAGCCTTTTGTTGTCGATAAGACTAGAGTAGCTATAAGAGATCTCCAAACTCGGCTCAGGGTTTCCATAAGTTCTGTCGAGTACATATCAAAAAGAATTGAGGCATTACGGGACCAGGAATTGCACCCGCAGGTTATGGAGTTGATCCAAGGGTAAGTTACAGTATATTTGCTACTTGTTAAGCCTTCTCGTTCAAGTAATAGTTTGACTGTTAAATACAAAAGGCACACAGCTTATTTCATTGTGAATGAGAACATCGTGTTTGCTCAAATTTCTAGATAGTCACACTCTCATGTAAAGGCAATGTCTTAGATTAGTATCTATATGAATGAAAATGCTTGTGCTAATGAATTTGAATGCACTGAGAACATATACTAATAACTAGAGAACAAATGTAGATACATAATCACCGAAAGACCAGCCCCAGAAGATTTATTTTCTAGAGTGCTCTTTCATTCAGAAGAACAGCAATTTATAGTTTGTTCAAGCTGTCACAAAACTGCATACTTAATCTTCAACTTTTTCATCTACTCTTCAAATGTTAATGATTTAGAGCAAAATAATCATAATATATGAGGTACACTTAGACTCCACTTTAGTTTAATTACAATCAAAATTCCAAAAAGAAAAAGAAAATACACGTCTTTTATCGTTTGTAATGATGATCATGAGAAAGCTAAACTCACAATCTATCTGCTAAGAGGTTTTTACCATGTAGGAGATGGAGTTGAGCTATTTTAGAGTTCATTAGCTTCAGAGTAGTTCATCACTTGTTATGTGATTTGGTCTCATGTAGAATACTTGCACGTTGAGTGTTTTATTTTTCTTGATTTTGGTTTTACTACAAGCAGATTATGAAGCCTAATTAACTTAATTAGAACCAAAATACCAAAAAAGAAAAAAGAAAATAAAATGTTGTTACCATTTGTAATGATGAACATGAGAAAGCTAAACAAAAAACCTTATTACTACTCTTAGATGATCTTACATGCTAAGATATCTTTTTTAAGAAGGGAGATGGAGTTGAGCTAGTACGATTTGGTCTACTTCAGGATACTTGCTTGTTGAGGCACTTCTCTGCTTTAGGATGGCCTTTCCCTATTGTATGCGACCTTTTCCTATTCTACAATTGCTTGTTTTATTATCCTGAAGCCACACATTAGAGAAGCTTATGCTCAATGCTAGAAATACTATGTAACATCCAAGATTTCAAGGACAAACTAGTAGACTTGCATATATGGGTTGACTTTAGAGAGAGATTGAGCACCAGGGATGGTGATGCAGGGGAGTTAGACATACCAATCACATCAAGTGACCAGAGTGTAGAATGATGAAATAAAAAGGAAAAATACTCATCTGTGCAGTGGATATATTTCAGAAACATATTCTCAATGTGAAAGCCTTGTGTGAATAATACTTCCTGATAGGTGTTAGTAGATAGCACTTGATCGAAAAAATCTGTGACAGAGGCAAGAGTGACTATCACAAGTTTAATTTTCTACATTAAGAGTTATAAAGGAAGGGTTGTCTTTGCCATCATACCAAGGGATGTTAATAATCTTTTAGGTTGCAAATGGATTTAGCAAAATTGGGGGGATTAATGTCTGTGAATTCTTCTGTATTCACTTCAATTTTTTGAGGATTATGTTATCTATTCCAAACATCATTTTAACTCTTTCCTCCTCTATAATTGATGATTTCTCTATTTGAAAGAGTTAATCTGCATCTGTAAAACATGAAGAAATTGAAGCAGTAATCATTTTAAGATCAGTAATCATTTTAAGATTAGTCTTACTGCAGAACAAGCAGTACGAGCTCCTCAGTCACCCTTCCTCCCGCAGGTTAGCAAGGATGTGGAGGACCATGGCAGAGTGCCATCGGTGTCAAAAGCGCACGGTAGACGAGGCCAAGCTCCTGCTGTTCTCGCCCTCCACCGCCGCCGTACCCGTCGGCGTACCGCTGCCGAGGGCCTCTCGCGTCGCCGCTGCGCTCGAGGTGGAGCTCCGGAACTGGACCTCTCGCCTCGCGGCCTGGGTCCAGGCCCAGCGGTGCTACGCCCGCGCCCTCGCCGGTTGGATCCGCCGGTGCGCCCCGCCGACCCTTGACGCCACGGCCCCGACCCCCAGTCGCTCCGGCGGCGGACCGGCTCCACCGGTCTACACCGCCTGCGTGCGGTGGTCGCGGCTAATGGATTCGGTGAGCGAGGCGGCGGCGATCGAGGGGCTGGAGATGTTCGTGGCGGGGGTGGCGTCGATGGTGGCCGGGCATAAGCGGGAGGAGGAGGAGGTTGAGGATCCTAGGCGGGCGGCGGTGCTGGGGCCGAAGGTGGTGTGCGCGGGGCTGGCGGTGTCTGTGGGAGCGTTGGCCGACTTAGCCGCGAACTCCGCGGAAGGGTACGAGGAGCTGGTGAGGACGCTGCCCTCCGGTTGACTTACGAATCGTTGTTTGACTCGCCCCATCATCAATTGGGGTCGCCTCCACGTGTTCGATAACTCATGACGGAAATAGAATGTATACAAAATCATTCAAATACTCTTTGATCATTGAATATAAATTTTACTCTCTAAAAACACAAACAAACAAATAAAAAAAATTAACTATTTTAAGATATGTGTTGGGATCTTAATAACATTAAGAGGGGCTTAAATTAGTGTAATAACATTTTAATCAATTTTAAAATTTCGATCAATAAATTAATATATTTTAAAATTTTAATTAATCAAGTTAAAATTGTAAGTAAAGATAATAAAACTGAGTTACAAGTAAAGGGATAAGTAAAAGAAAAAATTAATTTAAGTCCTATATCCCTTCTCAATTTCTTGGGGTCATTTATTTTCACTATCAATTTTTTTTTATCCTTATTATAACATTCTTATTTTTTTATAGGTTTATGAGATAATATTCATATCATCCTTTTACAAGAATGAGACTTAAATTATGCTCATATTATAATATTTTGTTAGCTCAGAAATACATGTTTTATCAATTGAGTAGGAATATATTTATAAGTTTCAAAAAACTTCAAGAATGGAATTAAAAATTTAAATCCATAAAATTTCAATATATAGGTGATACTATCATTGACGACATTAGACGGTTACTATCATTATAACTTTTGACACGAGCTAAACTCTAATAATACTATCATCATAATTTTTGAATATTTGGTGATACTGCTATCGTGTACCACCATTAAAAAAAGTTGATAAAGCATAAATATTATTTATCGACTAACTTAGGTGGTACTACTTCTTATTCTTAGGCCTAGTGGTATCATCGTCCAAGTCTTGTTTAGACAACCGATTTAATCTTTTAATGATCAATTTGCCCGACTTCAATTTAGCCCAAAAGATTATTTTAGATATTTAATTAGATAAATGATTTATACACTTTTAGCTCTTGTTCTAATGGTGCGGTTTGAGACTATATAGTAGCAGCTATCTTTCATGAGAAAGAACAAGTTCTTACTTGATGTTTACATTTATATGTATACAGATAGATAGATGCGAAAAGTGTTGGATATGAAAATTTTGAGGGTTTGAAGTCTTATCCTCCATTGCTGTTTCCTCTTCTTCGTTTCCAATCCGAAAGATCATGCGGCGTGATGATCCTAATCTTACATCAAGTTCCCAAAGAGACTGTGGAGCTTTACAACTCGATACTGGAGCCGAACAAATAAAAAAATCAATATTTTTTTCTTTGGTTTCCAGACATAACAAAAAACAGAAATAAAATAACACGACACCGCCCAAACGGAGCCGATCGGAACGGGGAAATAGTAAGAGTGATTAGGTTGTCTGAGTCGGAGCAAACCCTCTCAAGGAGACGAAACCCCAACCATCGCCACATCTCCCTCCTCCTCCTCCTCCTCCTCCCTCGAGATTGGAGATTGAGAGGGTCGGCGACGCGAAGAAGCCGGTGGTCGCCCGTGGTCTCCTGGAACGGCGGCTTCAGCTTCACGCTCCAGTTCTACGGCGCCAATCCCGATTCCGGCACGTCCTTCTCCTCTTTTTCTCTTGCGCCCTTTCGATGGTCCCTGCTTTGATGTTTAGTTTCTCTTCTGGTCGATGTGGTTCCCTGTTTGTTTTGGCTTGCGATTGGCGTCGCGGGTTGGCTTCTCTCCATCGTTTGCGGATGCTTCCTGTTGCTTCATCCAGCCACCTTTCTGCGACATCGCATTAGCCCTTAGTACTGGCGATGGCGCACACTCTTGAAGTATGCCGATAGTTTATGAACTTGATGGTGAGCACATCGATTCTTCCTTTTATCCAGATCAAGTTATACAAATTTTGTTGGCCAAATACTTCTCGTTAATTGCTGTGGACTGTTCTCAAGAAATACACCGTCAATGCCGGTCCGAAACCTGGATTAAAAAAGGAGAGGTTCGAATTAGGCACAGCCATATAAAGTTATGCAGATCTCATACACATGGATCTTAATCACATTCTGTACAGGCCTAGGTCGTCATATCCGGGAGCTAAATGGTGGGAAAAGATCCACAGACACTTGGGTCATTAGAGGTTTTTGTTGTGATTGTTGTTGTATTTGCGGTAGACTATTCTCAACATAAAATGTCATTTCTCATATTTCTTGCTTTGTAGATCACATACCGTATGTTGAGCATGGGGATTGAGTTATTGAATGTCTGAATGAAGACAATATTATGAAGTTGGACTCCCAACTTTTGAAGGATTGCTTTTCCATATTGAGTATCCACGAAAGTGAGTATTAGCACGTGGCTTGCAGAGCCAGTGCAATACGAATTGTGGGTGTGTTCTGATAGTGTTATTTCGGATGACATATATTCCCTTGACCTTCCCCGTTTATGATGAAGATTCTCCACTAGAAAAATGCTCAAGTAGTTAAGTAACGACATGGCATGACCATAACGCTTTAGAGAAAGCGGGAAAGGTCCACTATCTTGCAGAACTGCTAAAAAGTGCACTACACTATCTATAAAAGTGATATAAATGGACTTATAATGCTTCAAAACCACTTGTTCTTGCTATGATGAAGCAACCAAGCCTTATGTGAACCATTATACTATGCCTAAAGGCTTCCTGGAACCTCATAATTGTAATTAAGCTTTCCAAATCTTTCTGATCATTCTTTCAAGCTTTGTAGTTTATGTTGAACTGGTTGTACCAAATGTCTTCCTATTCACTTCCATCTTTTTTAGATGCGCAAATTTCACTATTCATGCAATTGTACTTTGGTTTGTTTGATTCCTTGATAAGTAACATAAGTTGCAACTGGTGTATACCTCTTCTCTTCTCAGAATTGTTTTGTTTGTTGTGTGTGTTTTTAGTGCAAGCTGTAATTTTAAACTCATTAGATTAAGACTTCTATGTTACTGGTATATTGGAGAGCAGATCTATCATGTGAGACCCTATCTGAAATTAGTGTTTTTTGTCAGTAGGAATGTACTTAAAAGAACCCTTTTCCCTATCAAAATTTTTTTTTTTTTTTTTTTTTGCCATCACATAATTTGATGCTGAGACCAGCTTAGCATTATATTCACAACAGCTTAAGTGGATTCTGAGAGTTGGAACTTATTTTCTTTGTCTGCAGGCCCTACTAGTGCAGGTACATTTTTTCTTGGACAAGCTGCTTTTGTCATCCTTGCTTTGTTAGTAAGTGTGGTTGCTTCTTTATCATGTTGTGCCGTAGATGCTAATTGCTGATTTATTTTTTATGGATCATATAATTGATCTTCTAACGCTTGGAATCCGTGGACATTTTATATGTTCCACATTTTCCAGCTAAAGAATGAGAAAAAAGGATTTACTTCAGTTTGTCGTATTGATAAGAAGATTGTTCACACTATTATTATTTCATTCTTGTCTTAGTCATGACAAAACTTTACCCTTACGGCATACAGATCGAAGCTGGCGAAATTACCTTTATTTTGCCACTTCATTTCCTCCTACAAATTGATATACAAGGAGCTTCATAAAACGTTTGTTAAAGTGCTAATGGTCAGTATGATGAGTAAAGAAAGCACACTTTCTTGAAAGCAAGATCGGGACTTTAGGGAAGTTTGTTTTGTTAAACAGGAAGTAATTGCGATCCTTTGAATGGGACTTCACATTTCAATTAGAAGTGTTTGAATCAACTTTTTTTTTGGTTGTTTGCTTGGATAAAGTCTTTGGCCACTGATGGTTTACAATTATAATAGTTCAATTTTTGGTGATGCTATAATCAAAGATTGCAATTTTGTATTGGGATACTATACCAGTATTTAACTGGACTAATACATGTCGACTAGTACCAGTGTACTGACATATGGTACACCGGTATGTACCAAAGAGGAAGAAGAAGGAGAGGAGGAAGGGGGAAGAAAAAGGAAGAGGAGAAAGGCAGAAGAGGAGGAAGAAAGAGGAAGAGGAAGGTAGAATAGGAAGCAATGGGGAAGATGAGGATGAAAAGGAAGGAAGAAGAGGAGGAGGAGGAGGTGGAGGAGAAGAGGAAACATACCCATTGGCAGTGTGTGGTGGGCAGCGGTGGAAGGCAATGGGCTTTGTGCATCTTGCAGTTAGAGTTTGTGTCGCGGGCCTCATGAAATTTTTTTTGTATGGACCAGTCAGCTCGAAATGGGTCAGGCCATGTATCGGTTCACAACCAGCAAATACCAGTTGCTACAGACCTGTCTGGGCAAAAAGAAGTTATAAAACTTGATTGATTCAGTCAAAATGCTTCAAGTTATAAAAGATGTTGGTTGCTTGCTACTGTATTTGTCGGAAAGATTTAAAATGCCAGTTAATGTACTTATTATGTCTGATAGTTGTCTTTGTTCTGAAGAAATTTGACACTGTAACTAGTCATATGCCTAAGGAAGGACCTTTTATTGCTTTTAGTAGCTTTTACCTTTTATCTATTAGCAGTTGCCTAGTACTTCATCCTACATATATTTGCAGAAGTTATGTTTTGTTTTAACATCAGTTCAGTGGATTTTTAGTTGAAGCAGATTCTAATAATACTTTATTTGTTCTTAACCTACATATATCTTATTAATCAGCTGGTTCACTGTTTGACTTTGTTCGAGTAGATTATTATTTTTCTTTTTCACTAGGAAGTTGATTGTTTACGTTTTTATAACTTGAATTCAGTTGGTTACAAAAGTTATATGCATGAAATTTTGGTCTGGTATCGATAGCAACTGATGGTCAGACCAAAACAGAGTGGTAACCCAACACTCATTAGGAGGATGATGCACACTGGCAGGAGGGTGAAGGGGTTGTGTATTGGTACTAGTAGGAGGTGACGTGTTCTGGTAGGAGTGGTGGCGGTGACAAAAGTAGGGAGAAGAGGAGGTGGCAGATATCAGCTGGATTTCATTCTGATAGACAGAAACATTCTTACTATCATGAATCTTCAAGATATCTTTATGTTCTAAATTTATCGTGTAGAAACAATCAGCTTCTGGCCTATGGACAAAAAAATTCAGTGCAAAAAAATTCAGTGTAGAAACAATCAGATTATATTTCAGTGCAAAAAAATTCTTAGTTATTTATATTTTATTATCTCGATGTCTTTTAAGTTCCAATCTCTTAAAGAGCTAGTCTTAGGTTGTCCATGAACTGGAGACCGGTTTAGCTTTTTGCGAGCTTCCATGCCTCTTGACGAGTATTACCAAGAACCTCTGTGCGTCATCAATCGCAATTTGCTTGAAGTTCCATGCGATGCAACCTAGCAAGAGATTGCAATTAGGGCTAATTCTTGCAAGTCGGTATTATTTGGGTGCTACACGACTTAGAGTTTGGGGTTCAACTAAGTCTTTGTAAAGTGGTACAGGAACACTCACTATCCTCATGCTTCTGGGATGGTACCACCTGATATTAAGATTTATATGTTATGCATTGTTTTGCATATCCAATAGTGGGAGAGGATATCTTTTTATCTTGGAACCTTTTTGTGGTGAAATGGGCTCACTCCTCAAATTCACCTGTTTGGTTGACGATCTCGTTTCGACATTTTTTTCCAGGTTTTCTTATTTCCTCATTTTTATGCATAATAACTGCACATCCAACTAAAGTGATATCAAAAACATACTTTTGATTTGAATGCTAATATATAGTTTTATCTTGGGTTTGTGTAGCTTTCTCTCGAGGAAGTAGAGTACTATGTAGTATATACAAAGATAACTTATTTTTGTTGTGACTCGTATCTATAATTTGATTAATGTATACTACTTTGCAAATTTTTCCAAGTTGGTGTTGTTTTCTACCTACAGTCACATTAGCATAATAACATTGCCTTCAGCATAATTTAAAGAAGGGAAACCTACAAAAAGAAGCCAAATCATTAGCAAATTATTTAGGCAATCTTTACAGATGAGCCAGCACGAATTTGCTTCAAATGTTACTGAGAAGTGACTGCAGTATGGTAATACAAAAGAAAGGGATCACTTCATCAAGGAAATAGTTGCAAGAGGCTGCAGAAGAAAGAAGAAATGAAAAAGAAATAAGAGAGGAAAGAAATAGAGAAGGAAAAAAAAAAGGTTTACTGAAGGTTCGTTTTGGCACCAAGAAATTCACATGTTTTTGGATTATCAAGTTTTCCTGCTAATCAGAAAAGTGTATAGGATTAGAGATTAATTTTGATCTTACAAGTTTAGTGTGATATTTGATTATGCTATTTGATTTTGGGGCTTGTGATTATGGCTTTCTGTTCTTACATGGACCTTTGGTTATATTGATGTTTTTCTAATCTGAATATGCATCCTTATAGCTATAATTATATATATTTATGGATAGTTAATGGTAGTATTCATATAAAGGTGCAAATATGACTTGTACTCTGATATGTCACCTTAATGGTACTTATGCTTTTATTTATGAAAAGACATTCAAATATGAGTTGCTTTGAAAAATTATCCTAAGCATTCTATATTAACAAGTTTATGAGTTGAAATGGAAATAAACTTATGTTATGATCCTTTTGTAGAAGTATTAAGAAAGATATAATGTTCGTGTCTTTTGAAAGCAAGTATTGCTCATATAAAAGATTCAAAAGTTCAAGTAGATATTTATTTGTTGTAAGTTTTGACTAATATATGGTCTTGGCGTTTACTAATCTGTTGCTTGCTCATATCTGAAATATTAAACAAGATGGCAGTAGGATAATGATTTATTCTCCATATCTGGACATTTTTTAGGGATTGAATATGAATTTTTTCCTGAAGGTCGAGAGCTGTTTCTGTTTATAAATTCTTCAGAATTGCGGATAAAGAACTAGTACTGTGCCAAAACTTGAAAATCTCCTAGTTTGGCCTATTCTTTTTCATTCTACTTGATGCATGTTAGAGTTCTAAATGGAGTAGCAGTATAACATAGTAATGCTCGTCCCTAGTAGCAGGAAGCTTGTTTCCATGGTGCTGTAGGTAATTCCATTGTTTCTTAAAAAAAAATATCTTGCTTTGAACCCAAGCATTTTCTTATTGAAGGTTCAAAAAAATGTGGCTTCCGTGCTTGTAACGACACCTGCACCTTTGTTCTTCTTACTTCAGAAAACATTAGCTAATCCAATGTGAATGTATATGATGTCATATATCTGCACTGTGTTCATTATATAGGTAAATATGTACTATTTAGTGCAATCCTTGGTGTGCCTTGTACCAGATGGCTTTGTCTTCTTTTGGCCGACACATGATGGAACTGCTAGCTGATATGTTGCTATCCTGGTCTTTACTTGGTTTTAACAATCCATGAACACTACAGTCAATAGTGTCTATGAAAAAAGATTCAGTTATATGTTCTCCATATGTCAGGTAGAAAATGCTTATAGTAAACCATAGAAAATGCTCAGTTATATGTTGCTATCCTGGTCTTTACTCGGTTTTTTTATTACTGAGCGAAAACCGTTAACGAACCCTAGTAATACTGATTGAGTTTGTAATTCATTTCCAGTAATTAAATTAGTTGAACAATTCTCACTCCTAGAATTTCTTGGTTCTTGTGGAAATGATGCTTTACATAATTGAATGCAGCTTGAGAATAGAGCACATTGGGAATTTGTTTGTTCACTGATGTTTGTCTTTGTCATGGTGTTGATGTTTATTATCATTGACATGTGTTCTTTCTGGGTAATGATGAAGGATTCATTTCCATCTCTGTGGTTCAGAAGATTCTTGAAACATGCACTGATGAACATTGTGCAATCTTGCTCGATCACATAAAAGTTGATCTGCAGGCTTTGGAGAAAGTTGCCTACAAGAAACATATGGTTGCTTGGGCAGAGCGGTCATGTGGTGAAGGTATGTGGCTTCAAGCTCTAGTCGTTAATTTTGAGAAAGTTCCTTTAATAAAAGATATATACTACATGCAAATTTGAACTTAAAAGAGTTTTATAATTGTCATATATGTCGCAAGCAATTTGAAGATGATTAAAACTGCTCAGTACGGTGCCCTTGTTTTGGTTCAAGCCAATGCCAACGCTAGCTGGTGTTTTTTTACAGTTTTCTTAAAATTATGATGTATCACTGCATGTTATCAGCTTCATTATGCATTTTTCTCAAATTTATCATTCATACTCTGCATTCTATAAGAATTAGCATAAGCCTGGCTTCCTTCAGTAACATCAGTTTGGAGTGGGACTTGCATTCTGTTCGATTACTTATATCCTATGATATAAACAAATGACTTGATCCATCGATTGACAAGTATATACCTCATATTAACATAATGACAGCACCGAGGACAATACAATGATGATGATAAAAAGAGAGTTATAATTCCTAAATACTTGTGTTGATCTGCTTTACTAATCGCCATTGAAATTTTCCTTACTTTATCCTTGTGCTCAAAATGATTTCATTTTCCTTTGCCCCAAATAATTTCAAAATGATTCAGAGGTTTGATCTGAATCTCTTTCGGTAAAACTAGGAAATAGTGAACTGTCTTTTATATAAAATTTTAGATTTCTTTTACCTGTATGGCACTGACCACCTGTTATAATCCTGGCACACCCAGCCCCGAGGGGCCTCAACCCCTTCTCACTCTTTAATTTATGTTTGTGTAGCTAATAATATTGCTCAGGCCAACCTAGTAGTTTTAATACTGAAGATTTAGCTGCCATTAAATGCTTCTGTTTTTTTCACTAAATTGGTATCCAAAATAGTTAGAACATTTCCGACTTGGTTATTGGCGATGATGTTAACCAGATGACATAGTTGTGTTCTGGATGAACACAGTATCTCCTGTGAATGATTGCAACATGAAGCAGCCAAGATGCGTTAGCCCCTGCGATTGAGTGCTTGATGATCATTATTGGATCTGTCTTCGAAACTCATCGTGTAAGTTTGTTTCATCAAATTGCTATGGGTTTAGACTTGATCACTCAAAAGTTACTGGAGTTTTATACTTTTTATGCAGATCCTTTGGGGCATCACACGAATCATAGATTTCGACTTTAATTAAACCAACGAACCAACCAGATTTATGTCAGAGTAACGTGATACAAATGATACAGCATGATGATGATGATGCCTGTGGTATACATCCCCTTGATTTACACGAAACAGTGGTGTAACGCTGGGTATTAATATATAAATCCAGCTTAGTGTCCGATGGTACAGAGGTTATTGAATTGGAGCTGCAGTCGACAAAGACCAACGCGTGTAACAACTGAGAATGATACTATGAATGATGATTATTCTGACGATTGAGATATGGCCAGATGCTTAGGAGAAGCCCAACCAGTGTTGCTGCTGCTGCTGCATCATCTAATTCCTTAGGAATTTAATGGTCCAAAGAATTGCAACATGTTGACTTCTCCGAAGACTCTCCGACCCAATGCAGCCAAAATTTACAAGACAAAAGGTTAAGAAGACAACTTGGCTGAGGGAGTCCCCACCCCTCACCCTTCAATTCAAGGCATCACCTACACTTTTAAAACACTTCCTGTTTCTCTTTTTACATATGCTACACCTGTGCTACCAATCTAATCTAATATCATCAACTCCTACCAAGGTCACACCTGAAGAGGAATTAAGGAAGAACAACAAATAAAAAGCTTATGCAGACATGTCGTTAGTCTCTCTGAGATCTTACTCCGGCGGCAGGTGAGCGCGCCTCATTTTCCTCCTCATCCGAATCGCCCTCTGATGAGCTCCCTGAATCGGAACCTACACCGAACAGATGTGATTACTCACAAGGAAATCAGCAGCAGCAGCAGCTGCAGCAAACCAAGGAGAAGCGGGGCTGCGGCATACCACTCGACGAAGAGGAATCGCTGTCGGAGCTACTGGAGGAGGTGGCGTAACCGGTGTCCTTCTGGATTTCCACCGGTGGGTAGTTCGTGATCGGTAATTCGTCACCAATGTCGACATCCTCCTCGGCGGTGTCTCCTTTCTTGCTCTTTTTCGCTGCAACTACTTCTGACGCATCGACCAGCACCGGAGACTGCCCAATAGCATGACCAGGTTAGTACTCCGAGGCTTCATCCATCGAGCAGAGACCAAGAGAGAGAGGATCCTAGCCATTACCATCTCGCCACCGCCTTCAGCTGGAAGTTGGGCGTCGGCAACTGCGGCGGAATGGCCAGCATGTAGCAGCAGCCCGTTGGCGATCGCCTCCTGCCTCTTCATCTTGCTCATCATCTTCTTGCAGTTGCACAGGAACCGATCGAGCGCCCAAAGCGTCTCCGTGTCCATGGTGTCGATGTCCAGCTCGATCTCGTCCCCGTTCTGCGTTGTGCTCACGTTCCCCTTCCGAACGATGTGCAAGACGTGAGACATCTTCTCCGGCGGAAGGTTCTGCAGCCCCTCGCTAAGCTTCTGCTTCTCCTCCATGCTCATCGGCCGCTTGTTCGGATCTTTAGCCTTGGGCTTCGGTTGCTTCACCAATGTCGTCCTCGCAACATGTGGATACTGCTGCCTTGGCTGCTCCTGGGGTGCCACCGAAAACGGAACCGGGCTTTGAACTGGAGGTGAAGCTGGGATTGGCAGCAGCGGACCAGGACTCGGTGCCGCCTCCGTAGAAACCCTGCACTGCTCCTCCTGCTTCTCATACTTATGGAAGGCTGGCCCGAACAGCCCTTCGAAATGACGGAGGAACTGTTCAGCAAGCTTGTGCACCTCGTGGCCCTTAGGGTTGTAGAGCAAGGCGTTGTTGAAGGTCAATCGTACGTCTGAAGCAAATTCTGCCGGCGACGGGTAGAGGCCGTTGTGGAGATTCTTCTTCACCGTGCCCAGGTCCATCGGCGTCTTGATGATCTGGAAGTAGTCGTGGAGACCCATGCCGATGACGTCCACGGGGGTGTTAAACCAAATGCTCTTCTTGTGCTTCATCAATTTGGAAAGAATCTGGCCGCACTTCTTCATCATGGCCGCGAGGAGCTTATCGGACTCCGACTCTTTGTTTGTCTTGGCGGAGAAGGTACCAGAGGGCCTCGAAGCCCAGGGATCAAGGGGTGGTAGGCCGGCGGAGGACGTGACCTCTCGGCCACCACCGGGGTAGATCCCCGACGCACCAAATCCGGCGGATCGAGTGGAGGACTGGATCTCCCTCGACTGGATCCGGATCATGAGACTCCGCACCTGGTCAAGCTCCGAGACAAGCCGCCGCTTCAGCTCTCTCAGCTCCGTCTTGGAGTAGGCCGAGATGTTGAAGGTCACGTAGCTCCCGCTGCCACCAGCAGCAGGATCCCTCCGGTGGTTGAGGTCAGCGGGTCTCCGGTTGAAGGAAGAGGAATCGTCAGACACAACGGCGGTGGCTGCCGGCGGCGCCTCCTCCTGCTCCATGGTTCGGAATCGCGCGGTGCGATCGCCGGCATAGTCGACGGTGCACAGGTTAGGGCAGGGCCTAGGGTTAGGGTTAGAAATGGGGTTCTTCCTCATATAAACCTTTGGTTCTCCCCAGCACGGCTCATTACTACTGGCGAGGAGCGCCGACGCCATCAACGGCGGGTAACGGCCTCAGATCGGCCGCGATCCAGCGAGCTCTCTCCGTTCCGGTGCTTCCCGGCCGATGTGGACCATCGGAGGTGGAGACTGGGAGGGGTGGGGAGGCGGCCAAGGGGCGGAGGGAGGCCGGCCGGAGGCAGCCGCGGAGGGGGCAGGGAGAGGAGGGAGGAAAAAGGGAGATGGGGCGAAGGTCGCGGTGAGGGCAACAGACGACCCTTCGGCTTGGCGAGGAGGAAGGGGCAGGGGTGCACCGCCTCTTAAAGGCGAGGAGATCTGCCCGGGGGCGAACAGGGCAGCATATCGGCCGTCGGTTCCCCAAGAGGGCGATCGAGCGGCCGAGACGGGTCCCATCGGACTGACCAGCGCTGTGACCGGCTCGCCTGTCACGGACGGTAGAGATGGCGGCTGCGGGGGCACGCGCCAACCATCGGCGAGCGGCGCTTTTATTATATTTTTATCCGCTTAGTAGGGAGTTGGAGGAGGTTTCATTTGGTTGGGATTTGGCGTGAGTTTGGGCCGCATGACCCGCGCGTTTGAGGGTTCTGCAGCTTACAACGCCTTCATTTATTCCATTCCCGAAGAAAGGAAAAGTTATTTATCAGTCTTTTTGCCGATTTTACTTTTTCCAGGGGGCAAAACGACGGGACCCACAGGAGGGGAAGGGAGAGGGATACAGAAGAAGAGCAAAGGGCAGGGGGTAACGTGAAAAGTGACAGCTGGCACGTGAGGGCGCGAAAAATATCTTTCGAGGCGGTCGAAGGGGCACGGGCTCCCGCGCACCCGGGAATCGACCCGCCAATGGACATTCGCTGGGACCCACGATAGGAAGTTTGGCGGGTTACTTCCTGGGTACGGCGACGGGGACGGGAGACATGGCTCAAATAAAGGGCGACAGAAACCCCCTCCCGCCAAAACCTCCGCTCCGCCAGCGGGGCGATGCAACGTTAGTTCTGAAGTGAGCGTACCGGAGGACGCGAAGGCGACGCGTGGCAAAAGGCGTCGCATTCCATAACGTCACCCGGAGGTAACGTCACTATGCCGGTGACGGTATCAGCAGAGAGAAAGGAAAAGCCACCACCGGTAGGCCAGCTAGGCGACGCAACGTTTAATGGCGAGGTGAGGTTACCGAATGCTAGGGACGACGACGCGTGGCAGAATGCGGCAACTTGCGGAACGCCGGGCGGAGGTAATGCGACCGCCTCGGTGACGGCGTCGACGGCAAGAAAGGCAAACTTCCAACGGAACCACCGGACAGACGTCCAATACTAAATCGACGGCTCACGTGACGGAGGGAGCAAAACTGGACGCCATTTCTCGACGAATCTGAACTGGCGTCTCCTTGCGCCACTCATCCTGTGGAACCCACCAACGTAGCTGCCAAGACACACACACACACAGGTCTTCAGCGTAGCTAATCTCTTATATCTGCCATCACACACATTAAAGTTGCAAGAAGAGAAGATTATCATGATTGGAAAAATCCATGCCAACTCTTTGCACAAAATTAATAACGTTTTCATTTACATCAGATGACTATTTCATTATCATATCAATGATTAACACACAGTCCAACTTTAGTAAAGCTGGAAAGAGATTAGGTCTGAGCAGCCTAGCAATTTGGAGAAGCTATGGATTGTCAAATAATAACTAGGAATGTCTTTAGTAATTACTTGCAACTAATTATGGAAGAGAGAATCTGTCACTAGAAGAAGACACAGTTGCTGACTTGTCAGTCCAGTATTAATTCTGATACTTGGAGGACTAGGAATAACATCCCATTGTTTGAACAAAAAACAATGTGTTTGATGTATAGTTATGGTCTATAGCATCTTAGGCATTGCACAAGTTGTAATTCATAAAGTCTGGTAGTTATTGGTTACCTGCCAATGCTAAATCTACAAAGGGCCACCAACATCCCCAGCTGCCATCTGCAGCTCCCTTTTTTTTGTGAGACACCAACTTGGTCTGAGACCGCCAATTTTCATAGGTCACTTGTTTGGCACAGGGGACTGCTCCTTCATGAGACTAAGAGAAAAGAATGCTTTAAATGTATCGGTAATAGAACATGGGACCAAAAATATAGAAAGTTAAAACCAAATACTGATTCAAACACAATGTAATCTATGATATCATACTCACATGTATTTGTTTTACTAAACAAGCAATTCCATGTAGCTTTATGTGTGCTCTATGACAAAAGCTAATATTCAAATTCATGGGAAGAATCATTACTGAGTAATCAACTCGATATTAGGGATAATTACTTTCACTGCTTGAATGTGACTTTGTTCTTTCACAAATTCAATGTAGCACGCTGTGCAAAATGACAGCCCGGCGTGCAGAAGTTGTCATGGGCACTGAGGAAGCTTATACGTGAGCAACTATATCCCTTGCACCATCTAAAATATTGGTCCGGTCATGGAATACCAGATCACTTACCAAAAGATTCAATATTCAAAACATCATCAAGCCAATTTCAAAGATGTCAGTTACCCTAGCTTTACACTAGACCACTTATTAAAAGATTGAGGGTTCAAAACATCATCTGATGAACTTCCAAGATATCACCTAGCCTAGCTGATAAAGCCTGGACTATTGATAATAAAGTCTTGGGATCAGATCCAGTCTTCACCATTTATTCTTTGTAAAAAGAGGAAAAAAAAAGCATATCCTTCTATGATGTAAGGCCATTTTCTCTGCTTGAATTCATATGCAAGTGAAGCAATGAAACTAGCAATCGTCATATTCCAAGAATGATTGATCCAAGATCAGCACAGTCACCACAAAGACATAGGCAAGAATTTTAACATGCACATGCATGTGCATACCCAAATTATGTTTTGCATGTGAGGTTGTGCAGATATAGAACTAATGTGCATATGAAGAAATGTTATTATCTATATAATGTAGTTAACAAACCAGAAGAAAGACATTACTGAACAATCCAAGACGTTCAGAATGACGAATAACAGTTTACAGGGTTATATATATATATATATATATATATATATATATATATATATATATATAACATAATTCCCCCTTGTTTTTTATTTCATTTATAATATAGTTTAACAGTGGTGTTATTTAACAAATCTCATCAAACCATCCTAATATAACGTTTGTAGCAAGAGTGTGCATCATAACATCTTAATATGTAAAAGTAATAAAGGTTTAATTGTTATTCTACCACATCAAAAAATACTCAACTCTACAACGTTAGCATCAATATGACCAGCCACGTTAGAAGGGGAACCTTTCTTCCTAGTCTGATCGAGCAAAGTGTGCACTTGTGTCAGGAGGAAAACCATGCCAGATTTCTCCAGGCATTTCATTGTTCAGCAACCATTCTTGTCCCTTCCCTCTTTTACAACAGATTTTTTTCCTAGGTTGGATCTGTCATGATGGAAGCCATCCACAGAAATTTCTTGCTGGAGACACACTTCCTTAATTCCTACTTTTCTTTTTGGAGCAAATATACTTCCTATATATATATATATATATATATATATATATATATATATATATATATATATATATTCTAATAATGCTAGTTCTAGAAATAGAAATCCTCAGGAAAAATAAAAACTACGTTCTCAGAAAGATAGAACCCTATCTGCTGAAGCTAACTTAGCTATTGTCTCTACGAGGCCAAATTATTGATTTACAAAGAAGCAATCAACAAAACAGTAGTAATCAAAGGAGCAAGTTCACCGAAAGAGTTTGATGCACCTAATACCTGTCATAATCAAATTCAACGGCCACATCTAAATAACCATATCTTTTTATCATAATGACAACAAAAACAAAACATCTTGGTGTAATAAAAATGTCTTCAAGATCTTCTGAAGCCCATGGTGTCCAAATTAATTGGAGAAACATTTTTTTCTAATAAATATAATTAGTTTCATATTCAAGACTTATGCTTCACTAATTTGCATGAAACCATGAGGAGATACAACTAATGCAACCAAGTGGCAACTATTGAGGTCTCCAAATATGATACTCAATTAATAATGGGATTTTAATATATGTCAAATTATTAAAGTAAATAGCAAGAACACAAATACAAAAGGGAAGTAAACTAAAAGTATATTTTCCATAAATTTTGACAACTCACCAGGAGAAGAGAACATGAGGGTGTCTGACAACCTGCATTTGTTGATTGTAAATTGCATTAGCTAATGTGTGCATTTGCTAATGCAGGACGGCAATTGTTTTTGCGAATCTTGAGATGAATGGAACGATCATACAAAAGGTAAATGCACTCATTGCCCAACATGCAGTGGTGTACCTGCATTTTCTCATGTGGTTAGATTGTTGCACAAGAAATCACACGACTTTGTTACGGGTTCCATCCAGAAATACATACATTTAGATAGCGTAGAAATTGCCAAACACAAGTTACATTGCATCAACTAAATAGATAATGATGCACCAAAATGCCATCTTACCTATGGATACATTGCAATGCCATGCTTTGCCCCTTTTTGCTACGCACCTGTGTGAGCTACGATTGCCTTGCATGACCTGACGAACATCAAAGATGCAGCAAAACATAAGCAGAAAGACTCGACCATATAATAAGAATAAACTATAGAAACTTCAGGGCAAACAATTTCTACTTATGAGGTGATTTCTCAGCGTAAAGCATCACCGTCAACACAGAAACATATGTGCATTGTACCGGGAGAAAAAAGAGAAAAACTAAAGCCAAGATTCGGCATCTACCATTCTGATGATCACCTTCATGAGAATTAGCATCGATAGCATTTGGACATGAAACAACAGATTAACATCAAGCTTGATCAGCCATAGAAGAGGATACTTGAGTTGAAAGTTTCATCTCCCAAGTAACACACACGAATGTGGCATTACATCTTGTGGGAAAGCATCGAGTGCCTCAAGTCAACAAAACGATCCGAAGGTTACATCGAAAGGGCTGAACTTTAGGGTTCAGCACAAGGTTAAATCTTATGAAGCTATGTTATGAATTAAGATTCTCCGAGCCATGTTATCCAGCACACGTGGATAGAATTTGGCAACAGACCTCTACCCATCACTTCACAACATCACAGAAGAAGAGAAATCCCAGCATCATCAGGAGGAAGAAACGAAAATGGAAAAAGATGCGTACAAAAGCACGAGCTACTTGTGGAAATCGGTGTTCTTCCTCAGATTGAGGACGGGGTTTAAGAAGAAGAGGAGGCAAGCGAGAGAAGTGGATCGATGATCTTGGTCGGCGGTAGAACAAGGGGGGAGGAGGGTGGCCTGGCTGGTTTCTTACCTGGAATCGAGCAGCAGGCAGACGTCATCAACACTCCCCGCCGTTGGCCACCATCACCGGCCGTTCTCGGCCGCCACAGGGAGCGGATCGGCGTTTAGGAGGCCGCCGCTGGAACAGAGAGATGACCGAGTAATGTGGCGCTTAGCGACATCATGGATTGGGTGCATACATAATACAACGGGCACAGCGAATTGCAACTAATGTGGCATGACATGACATGACAGCGAATTGCAACTTAGGATCTTCTCACTCCCAAGTCCTAACCACCCCCCAACTTTGGAGATAAGTTGGTGTAAGCATCAATCAGTAGTTGGAATATAGTCGATATATTGAATAAAATTGAAGACTATATATATTAAAGGATAATATAAATATTAATTTAGAGATATTTATATGTCTTTTTGTAATATTTTATACAATCTTTATGCACCTAAAGTTGTTTTATTTACATATTCCAGTAGACGAAAAACTGTTGTTGATGAGATATGATTGATTGGAATGCAATTCTTTAATAATATATCCATCTAAAATCTTGTGACAACTCTTCTTGTTTCTATCAAGAATAAAGTGTTTCTTGTGAGTGACATTTGATGTTTAACCCCTTTGGGATATTATTAAAGTTTAAAAGCAATTTTTTTCTTGGAGATTTGAGTTTTTGAATGGAGGAGTTATATAGTTTAAAAATAGTATAACCCAATTTAAAATGAGGACTTTTTATAAATTTCATCACTTAAAGGGTTGAATTTGTGTAGATTTTTTAATTGTACATAATTTAGGATGAATTTAGGATCACTTTGAACCAAAAACCATTTAAATATTATCAAAGAAGGTTTTGTTTTTAAAGATTTGTGTTACACCTTTTTTGTTTTAACTCAACATTTTTTTTTTGAGCCAAAAACCATTTTTTTGTTTTTTTTTTGTATTATCAAAGAAGATTTTTTTTGTTACACTTCTTTATTCAAAAACATTGTTAGAAAACAATATAACTCAACTCACTTTTTTTTCCTTTCAAAATTTCAAGAAAACTTAGAAAGGCCTAAATATGTTTTTTTAATAATATATACTTTTACTGATTTTAATCTTTAGATAGACATAAATTCAATGCATATGGTAACCGATGACTTAAAAACGTCAAAATTTCACCATTATGTCTCCCCTTCGGTAACATTTTTCTCTTATTAAAGAAATAGAGATTGCATTTCAAAGCTGAATTCCAGTGTCACTCACAAGAAACACGATTCTCAATAGAAACAAGAGTTGTCACAAGATTTTAGATGGATATATCACATACAGCTCATGGCTCAAAAATCCACAACGATTACAGAAGTTATTCCTTACGAAAACCGAAATAATGTTCATTGATATTTACTCAGAGGACCTGTTATATCAATCAGCAGCATGACAAGGTGACTGTGATGCCTTTAGTTAGATACACAGGCATTCGATAGAGTTCGAAGTTTTGCTCAATAATATCCAGAGTCAGAATCATCACTTCTACGAGAGGCGCCTAGATCCCCACCAATCCTTTTGTTGATGCTAGTGCAATGAACGCAATGAACCAGTGCCTGGACCACTTCTGACATGGCGGGCCGGAACTCAGGCTCTAGCTGAATTAATCAAAAGAAACATAGAAATAAGTTACCGTGGATAAAATTATAATTTACAAGCACACAATACTCTAAATCATGGTTTGCCTTATCAATCCGTACCGGTATACCAGTCAATTGTCGGTACGGTATGTACCGAGCCGTACTGAGCATACCAACACACGATACATGAGGCATACCGATGTACCACCCGTACCAGTTCCATATCGGACTAGTATGTACCATTCATACCGAGTGGTATGCCACGGCATGGTGAACCTTGCTCTAAATATCACACCTTTGATAAATTGTTATATGACGACCTCTCACTAAGAGAAAGGTTCAGTCAACTGCACCATATGATGCATATGGTGCTTAAAATGTATAGTGAAACATTCTCACACTTGTCAAGACTCTCAAACAGAGCAGTCACATAGAAAGGCGTACGAGAAGAAGTTCATAAAGCATGTTACCTGGATACATAGGGCGACAATGTCAGCAAATCGAGATAATGACTTTGGCGGGTAGAGTCCATGGAGGGCAGGGTCTGCCATCCGTTCCAATGTGTCAATGTCATGAAGTTGTGGTGCTACCCAGCGAACTAATGACTGCTCTATTCTTGGCTTAGAACTGTAAATTATTAAAAATAGAAGAAAAAAAATTAGACAATGAAACAAAGGTAAAACTGCAAGCAGTAGGTCCTCGAGATAACAGTATCCACAAAAGTGTTGGGTCACAACAGATCATTTTGGGAAGTTTGCACACTAGTAGAAAACCAATGGATCTTATTTAATAAACATCATGGCCCATTAGATGGCCATTTATGTGTGCCCAGGAATTTAATAAGGTTAGGTATCTGGACCTGAGAAAATGGCCGATGTCACCATATTACTATATGCTTCCATAAATATCAAGACCAGGATGCATTGGCTGTATTGCCTCTATTTAGATAACACACTACATGCACCGGAAAGAATGCTGAACTATCTTAACTGAATTGTCTCTGGTAAACACCGAGGGAAAAGGGCAAGATCTTAATGACTAGTCTTAGAGTGCCAGCATCTTCAATTACCTATCAAAGGGCTTACGGCCAGTCAACAACTCTAGCATGATCACTCCAAAGCTATAGACATCACTCTTCCTTGTATAGGCAGAAGGTTTTGTGCATTCAGGAGCATTGTATCCAGGACCCAAGTTCTCATTTGTATCCTGTTGCAAAAAGACAGAACTAGAACTCAGTGACTCAGATTTATGGTTTTCAATGTCATAAATGATTCCATAACAAGGTGCAAATGAACTTTCGTTGAAACCTCAAAGAAGGGTGCTAGACCACAGTCAGCCAAGTGTGGGTTTAGCTCCGCATCAAGCAATATGTTTGAAGACTTTATGTTTTTGTGGATCACTGATGGGGAGTGGACCTCATGCAAGTACCTGGATAAATATAAAGTGATTGTCAGATGAAATTAGGAAGATATTTACAACATGGCAACAGATATATTAACTAGTAATAGACATCTGATAAAATCATTAGGAGATTAAGAAAGATGAAAATTGATCAGGTTGTAATTTTGGCACTTAATTCAATTGTTATAGCTGAATATACTTTATTTAACAACTAACCACGATAGGTATTTCCTGTCTTTGGAAAGGTTATCATGAATTATCATATAAAAGACCTGCAGATGTCTATACAAAACTTAGAATGCACAGGATAACCATAACATGCAACTGGATGATTAAATCATTTGAAGACAAAGATCACAAAACTACAAAAGTAGGACATTCCGTGAGAGTCCTATTCTGTAAATAAATTACAGGGCTTCCTAGATTGATGGTTTTAACACAGGGTGTGACTGAGAATGCTAATTGGAAGCAAATCATCGCTATTCCATTTACGTCCTCTTTTTTGTTTGTTATAGAATACAGTAGAACTTTAATATTGTGGGAATGCTCAGTCCTAATAATCATATATAACTTTCAATTAGACCAGCATTTGCAGAGAAGCACACTCTCAATTCTTCTAAGTATGTTTCCAATTGCAGACCTGTACAATTTTATTGACAACTATCTGACTCCTAGCATCCCAAGTTTGACCTTGCTTAGATATATTAGATAGTTTGCAAAAATGAACAATGAGAATATAATGCAGTAGCATAATACCAGTATAGCTATAAATACCACAAGTCCTAAAAAAATTGTCCAAATATTGTCATGTAAACAATTTTCATGAAAATTTATGCTGCAAAGAAAAAATTAGCAGTTTTTGTTCCACCACTTCTGGAAATATTAAAAATGATCGACTAAAATTGTTGATCTTGCATGTACCATCCAAGAAGTCCTGAAGCCTGAATTGACAATGAATATATTTGATCAAAATTAAGAGAAGACAAATGTAAATTAGATATACAGGGAGAAAAACATGCTCACTATGACCATCAGGCATTTCAATTAAATAATTTGTAACTGAATGGTTCTTTACATGGCTTGTAATTGCTATCTACTTACTCTACAGCACGTGCTGTCCCAAGAGCAATCCTTACTCGAGTTTCCCAAGTCAATGGTCTGCTATAATCATCCGATAAATGTAAAAATCCATGTAGAGAACCATTCTGTTGGAATTCATAGATTAAAAATTGGTAATCGGGCTCTGAGCAATAGCCCAAAAGTTCAGTGATGTTTGGATGGTGCAGCTTGAAAATGTCAGACACTATTTCCATGAAGTCATGAGAACAACGCCCAGATAAATTTAATGCCTCTATCTTCTTGACAGCCAAAACCTGAGAAAGCATCATAAGCAAAATATATTTCAACCACATTTGACTAGCATTTATGATATTATAAAAGCAGAAGTTTGAACACCCAACCATTATCGTCATAAATCAATTAAAATGTAAAAGGTACATGCAATAGGATAATTTAATTAACAGCCCCAGCATGTGACATCAAACTACATTGTCATAGAAATCCTATGAACCATCTCCATTGACACAAGATACCAGACCTGAACTTGACCACTCAAAACAACAAAAATGTGGCAATCAGAAACTGAGAGATGCCCAAGCGGTCTGTTTTTCTTTTGCACTCTCTGTTATTTCATTCTCTATTGTTGAAAACTCTTGACAATGCAAGAATATCCTTTTAAAATGTGTAATCTTGGTGCATTCCACCCATATCTATAGTAATCCAACTCATATGCTTCTTATTTAGTCCTTGTTTTGCAGGACATATATCTAACAATTATCATGTCAATAATAATCCTAGTATGAGAGGGGAAAATAAAAATCTTGTATCGTAATGATCAAAGTTTCCCACACTGTTGTGATATAAGGTAGAATATATTGATTGCTCAAAGTTTGGTTATTCCTAATTATACTGCCAGCTCTCCAGTAATGCATAATAGACAACATCTTTACCGGTGATTTAAAAAGGCGCTCGGGCGCTCGCCTAAGCGCTCGGGCGAGGCAAGGCGAGGCCCGAGCGACTCGCTAAACTTCCAGGCTGCGCACTTCAAAGAGGAGCTGCCGCCTAGGCGCTCGGCCGAGCCCAGGCGCTGGGCGCTTCGGGCGAGCGCTTGGGTTAAACCAAGTGACCGAACTAGGATTTTAGGTCTGGTTCGGTCTCCGGTGGTTAGTTGGTTCAATCGAACCAACTAAAATCAATATCAGCTGTCGCTGCTCAACCCTAACTGGCTAACCCTACTCGTTGCCGCTGCCGCTCCCGCGCCCGCTACTCGCTGCTGTCGCTGCTCGCAACCGCTGTCGTTGCTCGCCGCTCCTGCTTCCGCTGTCACTACTCGCTGCTGCCGCTGTCGCCGCTCCCGCTCCCGCTCCCGTTGCCTCCTTACACTCCCACTCCCGCTGCCTCCTTACACTCCCGTTCTCGTTGCCTCCTTACATTCCCGCTCCCGCTGTCGTTGCCTCCTTACACTCCCGCTGCCGCTGCCTCCTTACATTCCCACTCCCGCTGTCGCTGCCTCCTTACACTCCCGCTCCCGCTGCCGATACCTCCTTACACTCCCGCTGCCGATACCTCCTTACACTCCCGCTACCGCTTCCTCTTTTCTCAGTCAGCACCCCCTTACACTCCTCTTCCTTCTTCTCCTTCTGTATATTGTTAACAGTATACTAATAATAGTATTTGTATTTATTAGATTAATAATATATTATTTTGATTTTAATATTATTAATTTTCTTAATTTAATAGCATATTTTTATTTAAAATTTTAAATAATTATATTTATTAATTATATTATATATTTTTATATTTTAGCACCTCGCTTCGCTCGGGCGAGCGCCTAACGCCTCAGACGTTTTTGGACCTTAACGTCTTTTGGCGCCTAGCGCTTTTTAAATCACTAATCTTTACAAACAAACCTAGACATTCTTAACACTCATAATTAAATGGAGGAATATGTCCAGTTAGTTATGTGATCACAATAATGATGCCACGTAGAGTAGAAAGGCAAAGGATTAAGCACAAATGATCATAAATTCTACAAATGAATTTAATTGAATATTGTAACAAGTTTTAAGACTCCATTAATTGTTATAAAATGAGGTTACAGCAATCAGATTCAGACATCATCAGAAGTAAATAATTAATTTTCCATTAGAAGATCCTCTTCAAGTCAGTTGCAATAGAACAAACATAAATTTATTGATGGATCATGATTTTACTTTGTCTCTTTAAGTCAGTTTGTCATAAAATGTTCCTGACTGAAGTGATCTGATATGACAGCATAACAAAGATGTGAGTGGATGAAATAACATAGGTAAAACTATTTAAGGTTTAATATCATATTGATATGACATGTGGAAGGGATGCCAAAAGAGATCAAAGCATTTCATTATTTAAGAATCAAGAACAAGGCTGTAAAATATCTTAATTATATTTAATTTTATGAAATGTATGTTTCAGAAAGACTAGGTTGAAGGAAGAAGACATCAAATAATCTATAAATGAAAGGTAAATATATCAAGATTTCTCTCTCTAGGAATCACTCCTAGGGATGAAGCCCTCATATCTCCCTTGTCTGACAAGTGGATAATGGAATCACAAATCACGAGAAAGAAAAGTTTTTATTATTAATCTAAATTTCAATTACATTGTCATTTCATTGCTTATAGCCATTATCCTTTTGAATAAACCCTCCAAATAAAAAGAATAAATAAGATAATTTTCTTTAAGCATATCTTAATCTTTGAGTCAAGGTTAGTTGATGACCCATTTTCCTTTTTTTCAAAGAAGATCTACTTGCAAATGCCGATAGGTAATCTTCCTTATTTAGTAATTATTGATTGGGAATGACTTTCTTCTTTGGATACGACCTTTAAAAAACCCATTAACTTCCTTTTCTTTTTCTTCAACAAGCTTTGCAGGTAGCCAAAAGACATGCCATATGACAACATATTGCATCCACCAAACTTCAAAAAAATATTACAAAGAATACAAGAAAATGGCTCTTGCATCCTGATGTAAGATAGCATTTGTGTGATTCCTGAATTCAGGGACCAAATAGTTCCTGGAAATCTACATATGTCAGAAGGTTGTTCGATCAATTCGATAAGTCAAGATATTGATAGATTATGCTCCTGTAGGAAGGAATCTTTTTCTTTTGCCTTTTTGAGATGTGGATTGTGGATATGAATCTGGACAGTTAAAATGTGCTTTATGAAAAGTGTATAATCCCCAAATTCCTGAATCCTAAAACATCCATTTGTTTAGATTATGCACAAAAAAGTTTACATACATGTATTCTGTCCAACTCTATCTATGATGAATAAACACATGTTAAAACATATTCATTACATGTATACATATACAGATGTATGTATGAATATATAAATAGAATGATTCACAAATTCACATCTGTAGAAAATATATTTCCTGATGCACAAGCCACTTAAGAGTTAAGACTCTTTGCCTTTGTGCCAACTGTTTGACTTCAGTATATCAACAAAATGATAATAACCTCAATAATCATTGCCCATGGCGGTCATGATCATCTACAGTTTGAACTCAGCTAAAATTTAATTATTCAAGCTAGACTAAAGTTGGGCAACTGGGCCAAGCCCAGAAAAAGAACTTGTAATCAAGGTTCACCTTACCGATTCGTACTAGTATACTGACCAGTCATCGGTACGGTACATACTGAGGCATATCGATGTATCGTATGTCGATACGCCAGGGGATATCGATGATACAATAAAATTACCGAAAATAGCTCCAAAAAATCCTAGAAAAAAAAAGTTAGATTAGGGTTTTTAAGTTGGAAATAGATATAAATTTAGTAAAATTTAAGAAAAAATAATCTAAATTGGTAAAGAATAGTGACACATCATTTTCGGGCTTTAAGGAGTACCTTTGTGGTACGTTCCGGATCGTCCTTCCGTTAATATTGAATTATCTACTAAGAAATTATTTGAATTGTTAGATTATTTTTTAAACAACTTAAACTTTAAGATTCAAATGAATCAAGTAATGAATCAAAGGATATACCTTGTTCTACCATAAAAAGAACGATGCGACTCCACGAGCAATGGATCGAGGTCCTCGATCCTATATATCTGTATATCAATTTGATATGTTTGTGGGACTCAATCCTGAAATTGATCCCACGACATAGTATACTAATACACCGTATATCATTGGTGCATCAATGTGATGATAGCCATATTCTAATTGTCGTGAACCACATGTGTTCGAAGCGCCTCCTGAGGCAAGGACGATTGTGGCATATATTAGTGTGAAGAATGAAGAATAATGTCGAAACTTCTACTTTCGCCACTGATCTGCTCAGTATCATAAGATTAATCACTATATTGCTGCTCGAAGAAGTTTGACCAATTATCACCATATTATTGTTGGTCGTAAGATTCTCCATAATACGACGTTTGTGAATATGATGAGCTTCGCTCTGTGTCTACGTCATGTAGGTTCTGTCGCATTTGCTCAAAATCATCCACTGCCTTCCTCTTCCCCTTCTGTGTATAAACTTGACTAGTACCTCATCGAGTTTCATGGTCTGAATCATGGGTGGCATGTATAAAATACTGCTCCTTGGTCCATGCACCACCCTCAAATTGTGTAGACCGGACCATCGACTCCCTGGCATCGCCGCCATCATCGATCGAGACACTGCTATCCATATCGCTACCATGTCTCTAGACTAAGTGGGTTGTTGAATACGATTGAGAAGGTGTCTCATTACTTGACTCGATTATTTCCAACGACGCGGTTGATGCTACTGCCTTCCCCTTTACCTTTGCCTTTGCACACTGGACGGACAACAGTGATGGTTGAGTGTCTATAGTTCCTCTTGATTAGAGTATTATTCCTCTTAATCCTCCCAAATTTGATCCAATCCACAAATCGCAACGTTGTTGAGTCTAAGAGAGTGAAAATGTGAGAATAAGAGATATGTGAGTGAGAGAATTTGAAGGAGTTGAAGAGTTTAAGTGAAATGAGTTGAAAGAGCTAGGAGGAAAGGGTTTAAAAACCCTGACCTATGGTCCAAATAGTCAAAATAACCATTTGAAACTGGGCAATCTCAGCCCTTGATCAGTAACGGTTGAAATTCGATCGTTACAGACCAGTACAAGTCAGTAACGGTCATACCGGTCAATAACGATCGAATTTCAACCGTTATCGACTAGTACAAACCTCGTATCAGGCAATACGGGGTCATGTAACGTGTATCGCTCGGTATAGGGTGATTCACATATCAATCCCCTGTCGGAATGATACATACCGCACATACTGAGCGGTACACCTCGATACAGCGAACCTTGCTTGTATTTATATATAAGGTTAGCTATATTTAGGATCAAAATTCAGAACAATAAAACCAAATTCAAGAATATGACTTCAACAAATAAGATTACATAATCCATCAACTAGGAAATTTGTTTTTTATACCTAAAGCAACAATAAGCATCCAAAACACAAACAACATTCAGATGAACATGACGGCCTTAATTATAATTGAATAAAGGATAATGATCCATGTGCATGACCCACAAACAAATAATTTATAGAGCCAACCTAAAGTAGCAAAACAAAAAAGCAATTGTTACAATTCATATTCTTATGATTATATGAAATAAAAAGCCAATAAGGACAGGCTTATTTCATCAACAGCAAAAGATCATATTGCCAAAACACAGCACAATACCCAAAGTCATGGCATTAACATGTACACATGAAATTTTGTATATATATGATATATGCCCATTATAGACTATACATATATGACAAGGGAGATGGAGACAGGTATCTTATGGACATACACATGGTAGATGCAAATTTTCCAAACCTCACTGTACCTTTCCATCAGCAAATTTTGCTTTGTACACTTGTCCGATATTTCCTTGCCCAAGAAGGCTGCTTGAGCTAAAGTTTAGAGTGGCAGCTTGCAGATCTGCTAATGAGTAAGTTGGGAAAGAAATCAGATCTGTGTTTCTTCTCGAATTAAATGTATTTGCGAAGTCATTATCAGTGAATGACTTTTGAGTATCAGCAAATGGTTCTTTTAGTCCCGTGGCAGCTGTTTCCGTAGCCTTTAAGCCAACTGAAGAAGTATCCTTAACTCCTATAAGTAGATTCCATAAAAGATCGATAATTAAAGTGACAGAAAAAGAAAATCTTTAAGAAAGGCATACAATCACCTAAATTAACAAAAAACATTTGACTCATCAGGCACGAGTTCCAGAAATTATCAATCATCAAGATCAAGACTAAATTAAACTGGTGTACATTGACTTCTTTTCAACAAGCAAAGGAGTGGAATAAGAGTACCAAGTCTTGGAGGAACTAAAGTTACTATACCAAAGTCAGATAACTTTGGCAAGAAGATCAATTATACTAGTTACTAAATACATATCAAATGGTATTATGAAATGTTGACCAAGTTATGATAGACTGCGATCAATATTCAATCTCTTATCAATCATCAAATAAATCTATACATTGCTTGTCTGGAATGGATTTCCTTGGGATCCTTACAAATAAAAAGAACTATTGAATTCACATCAACTATAGATAGGGCTCATTTAAGTTCAGATCTTACAATCACTTAGCTCTAATTCACTTTTAAATAAATGGGAAGAGAAAGTGAAGACATTAGCTACCAAGTACATATCAAATGGTGATATAAAATGTCGACCAAGTTGTGATCAGTAATCAATCTCTTGTTGATCATCAGATAAGTCTATACGTTGCTTGTCTGGAATGGGTTTACTTATAATAATCAGATTAGTCTATAAATTGCTTGTCTGGAATGAATTTCCTTACAAATAAAAAAATATTACAACTAGAGTTAGCACCACTTTTAAATTTGATCTTACAAGTTACAACTACATAGTACTAATTCATTCTTCAAAGGAAAAAGTGGAAGAGAAAATGAAGATATTGTAAATGAACCAAAAGCTTTAATGAGCTTCTTATTGGGATTCGAGCAACTTGAACAATAACAACTCGGAACTTGAATAGAGCTATAATTCTGTGGTAAATATAACCTTCCTGATAAACTAACAAAAGAATAATGTTGAAATAAGTTGCCTTGGTTTGATCTCTCACCATTAGACATGAACACTAATTAACATAAATGATAATACGAATTCTTTGAACTCTTTGCAATAAATTAAGAAATAAGCAATGACCTTTAGATGTCCGATAAACCAACATTCCTACTCTACATAGAATTCAACTTGCTTTTGACTTCAACAGTAAACCAATGTCTAGAAATGGTTTTACTTCCTTAATTATTAAGAATACAATAGCAACAAAGCCGTGAGTCCAACTATTTACGATCGGCTACGTGAATCTTTTGTCGTCATTGAGATCTGTAAAAAAGTCATATGATTAATTAAGTTCGGAATACATAAATCTTTACTTATAGTTTCTATTAAAATCTTTTTAGGTCTTTTTCTACCTCTCCTCATACTATCAATATTAATTATTTTACCTCTTAACACTAATTATTGAGAATATAAATAATTTTATTTTTTTGATAATTTCAGGCATCTACCCTGATACTGTCATCTCAGCAACACTAACTCTTTGCACATGTTGTTTTCTAGGCACCCAACAATTCGACCCATAAAGCAGAGCAGAGCAGATTTACAATTATCTTACGAAATGCAAAATAAGCAGACCAACCCAAAGGCCCCCTCTACATTTTAAGCAGTCTACTTCTACACTATCACATGCCTATGTCCAACAAGAACCTGATTAGCTTCCAACTATGTGGACCTTCTGTGTATACTACAGTTAACCTTCAAACTGCTCACATTAAAGTTATCATGGATCATCTAAACTGAACTGCAATTTTCACTTTTAAACATTAATGGACTACATCATAGTTCTCAAAGTAAAAGATTGTGTCCTAAATACATTTATTAATAAATCTGGTGCACCCAATGAATAGTCCCGTAACCATCTTGGTTCTTGTTGGGGCTAAAGAACAGGTATCTTCTGATTGGAATATTACGATTCATATAATTGCTACTAATAATGGAACTTTGGACTTTGGAGTGCCAGCAATGAGATGCATGCAAATATTGACAATGTACAACCTAATGAAAACAACTTTAACACCATTATCTAGCCAAAAGAATTACTACAGTGTAATAATATGAATAAGGTTTTGCAGCAAGTAAATATTGTCAGCTGTCAAACCCAAAATAGATAGTGAAATCATATGAGACTCCTCTCGATTTGAATTTCGTGGAATGCATCTAAGAATCAAATATGCATAAGTTAACAATTGCTATTACTACAATCAGAACTTATACAAGAGCAGCTATATGACACTGTTAATAGGTATTCTGGATAATTAACATGATGAAAGGAACCACCAGAAAACTCTTCACCTACTAGAAGTGCAAACGATAATACAATTAGATATTGTATATGAACAGCTATCAAACAATACTATATACAAGAATTTGTCCAAAAAATACTATACACAGATTCTCTGGCAATTAACATGATCAAAGAAAATACCTGCAAATTCATTGTCTACTAGAGGTGTAAATGATCTGTTCTGGCTAAATTGTTCCTCCATATAATAAGATGAAACTGAAGATCTTCGCTTAGCAAAAGCCATTAAGATGAGAATCACAACCAAGACAGCGATCACTATCACAGCAATGGCTGCACCTTTCAGACCTGCAGTTTGTTTGTTGTACATAGATGAGCTTCCACCATTACTGTCTGCAGCTGTAGTCATGCCTGGAGGTGCTGGTCCAGAGGACCAAGAATTTCCATCGATTCTTATAAAAGAAAACAGCAACCATCAGAAAAGATTTCATAAAGCAGAAAATCCACATTAACCAAAAAAACTTTTCAGTAAAAGAAGAGGAAAGGGAAAAAAAATGTTTAAGACTGCTCACTTAAAATCATCTATACTTTTCAATTTGTTGGGAATCCAACCGGTAAACTGGTTGTTCTGAACATTCCTGGCAGCATAACAAAAAAAAAAACTGGTTAAAGATTACTCAGATAATTGGCTGGTTAACTATTTACAACAAGCAAGCAATTTTTCAGTCGTTTAAACTGTTCAAGAATAATTAACAGAAATAAAAGACGATAAAATACATACTGAAAGAACATGATGTGTTAGCAAAACTGCAAAAGCACAACAATCTTAAAAATTACTGAACGAGACCTCCTAGTTCAAGCTGTAAAGAGCTGGTACATCTTGTCTAAGTATGTAACCTACATTTTTATGTACCTCAAACCCTGCTCAGATTAGTGCATAAGCTTTCTACAAGTTTCACATAGTATGTATACTGTAAATTTTGAACTCCTAATAATTCTTGTATAGTTGGCAGTGTGTTATATTTGTCTTTTCATTGCCTTGAATACATTCTTAAGCTTCATTTATTAACAACCAATAAGCATCTGAAAGATTTTTCTAATCAAATAACCATTTTAACTTGATAATTACAGCTAAAAGTAAGAAGACAGGGACAAATTAAAATTGACAAAAATTAGCATAAATATTTAAAATTGATAATTACTTTTCATATTAAAGAAAAAAAAGTAAAGCACCATCAACTTCGAAAAACTTTCTTTCAGTGTAACTGAATTACAAATTGTACGTAATTACACCTGAAATTATACACCATCCACTACTCCAACTAAATGGAAAGGACATCTAACTCATAACCTGATTATTAAGCAACACTTACAAATCATCGAGAGAAAGAGTGGCAAGAACACCAAGTGAACCACTAAATTGATTGTTCTGCAGACGTCTGCAAGTCAACACACACAATATTAGTTCAACAGAAGCTCAAGAAGAAAGAGAGAAAACTTTCATTCCTTACAAAGTTTTGAGACTTGAAAGAGATCCAAAGCTCTGAGGCAGGGTACCTGAGAAGTGGTTGAATGAGAGATCCCTGATATCATGACTTGGGCTTAGTAATAATAGAATATGATCATACGCACAAAGTACATGCATCAGATCAAGAATCTTATGTAAAGAGGTAAATTGTTGTTTAAGTGCTAATTACAAACAAGATCATTATTTGTGTCAAGTGAATCTAAAAAGGAAATTGTGTTAAATAGAGAAGAGCCCAAGCTATACTAATTCTTGCAAATGACTAAATTTGGCGTTAAATGCAATTTTGTGAAAATACATAGTTGTTTCAGTGAAAGATCCTTCCAGTTACCCAAAAAAGAGAATAACACATGTATAGTAATAATATAATTTAATATATATATATATATATGGGAAATCCAAACTCCAAAGAGAAAAAATTGTAATTCCAATTATATGTTTCAGAAGTTAAGAAGGAAAAACTTGTAAAACTTATACGTTGCCACAAGCCTACATCACCTACGTTTCTGCCTTTCTTTCCTAAATTGTTTAGAAAGAAGAAAAAATAAAGCCAATGAAGAAAAGATAGAAGAACTCAAAACCTGGTTAAATTAAGATTCCATCTCTACAAGAAAATTTCACCTAACAAGAAAGACAAAAGATTATCAATCAAAAAACTACTTGCCAAACAAATCCGAAAATTTATCTTCTCAAAATGAAAAAAAAAAGGTTGATTAGCCTTCATGTTTTTTTTCCTTATTATTGTACCTATATTTTCTTCTTCTATTTAGGGCTTATAAAAAGAGAGAAGGGATAGTAATTGGGACATCAGTTATTTAATAAATGAATGAGTTTCTTTCTCCTGCCCAATGGAATAAGTGACACATTAACTAGTTTACCAAAGAACTATATGGCAAAAAATGCTCAAGCGATAGTATGCCGTTCTGTCTCTAACTCATTTCTTTACTCATTTTCAATATAAAACTAAGTTGAGAGTGATACAATCTCTCCTACTTAAGGCCTCAAAGTTAAGAGTGATACAATCCAACAAACTCTAGTATAATCATCAATGAAGGCAATAAACCACCTATATCCAGTAATGTTTTTGCCCAAATGTCACAGTGGATTAAGTAAAAAGGTTGGGAAGATTTGTATGGCTGTGAAGGGAACATGACACGATGATGTTTGACAAATTGACAGATTTCACACTGAAATTGAGATATATTCTTATTCTTGAAAAGAAAAGGAAACAACTTATCCAAGTACTTGAATCTAGGATGGCCTAATCTATAGTGTCATAAAATTAATTCATCCATATCAGAAAAGGAAGAGAAACTGCCTACAGCTGGAGTTTGTCCATCGAAGGAAGCATTACCCTTCAAATTAATAGAGTTGATCAACCTCTCTAGTACTGCCAATCATCCTCCCTGAGCTTATATCTTGAAACTCACAATGAGATGGAAAGATTTAGTCAGACAATTTGAATCTCAAGTGAGTTTTCTTATGGATAAGAGATTACAGGATAGGTTAGGAACACGTAGAACAGATTTCAAAATTAGGTTCTTTGAAAGAACAATAGAACCTTTTCTTGCTGCAATCAGGGACAAAGATGCATCAGCGATACGAACTTTAAGGTTATCAGAACATGGAGTATAGAAGGATAACATGTGGGAAAGACTGGTCATATGATCACTAGCACCCAAATCAACATATATACACACATACACCTACCCTTTGCCAAAAAAAAGGGTAGGTGTATGTGTGTATATATGCATGTGTATATACACATATAAACTGCCATATTAATGAATGTCTTATATATGTCATAAAACATATATATTTGCCAATATGCAACGTATAAAATAGATGTCATAAACTGTCATATCAATGCATGTCTTATATATATGTCATAAAACATATACATTTGCCAATATGCAACATATAACATAGATCGGTCTCTAACTAGCTGGCACGAACATTACCCTCAATGAAATGATAAGTTCACTAGAATTAACTAATTGGCAAATTAAGAACCTTTCGAATGGTGGTCTGAACCTTTTGCATTGCACACGTCTCACCTTAGGAATCATGTATGTTATTCACAACTAGACACACCCAAATTCTCCTATTGCCTTCCTTTCTAGCCACTTATAGCCTCTCCTAATGCCATCCTCATAAGATATCGCTCTGATATATGCAAACAACTAATGAAAGAGGAGAAATGGTCTAAAGTGTTCTATAATGATCTCTCATAGGATTCAACCAATACCAACAATACTCTCATATTGCAATGATGAATCCATCAATATATTTAGCTTCATTACACCTGCAAGTCATGAAACTTAAGTCACCCATTGTAAGTCATACTTAATATCTTCTCTGTTTGTAGGTTTCTCAAAAGTAAAGTGCTGGGGAAATGCAGGGTTCCTGTCATTGGTTTACAATATCCGATGGTAAGTGCTGTAGAATCTAGATACATGGTTTTTTAAGTATGTATCATGTACATAAGTTGAACTTGAAGTCAGTAGGAAAAAGAGATTTAAATGACTACATTTTTTTAATTCTAATGAGATAGACTAATAAATATTACTAATGCCAATATGCATAGTTTCTGGAAAAAGGAAACCATTTTCACAGTCACAAATCATTGGCAACAATAGCAAAATTAATTTCTTTATTTTGAAGACATAGAGAGATTGTGTAATCAAGTGGAAGCTATCTTACAGCAATGAGAGACTGGGAAGTTTTCTGAACATATCAGTTAACTGTCCACTGAGCTGGTTATTGGCGAGATTTCTGTGTTCCATCATCAAATGACTGATCACTAAGAAGCACCGATGAAAATGGGAGCAGATGCAATGAAAATCAAAATCTCCTTACAAATAGTTAAGATCAGTCATCTGAGAAATTGAATAAGAAATCCCTCCAGTAAATACATTTCCAGAAAGATCTCTGCATTCATAAAAAGATGTCAAACTAAACTCAAACGAACATTGATATCCTGTTGATATGCTGGCCATGTGACCAAACAAAGGATTGAAATCTCATTTATACGATAGCCTTGTGACTATATAGTTTTGAAATGATTTCAACCACAAGGATCTGCCAAACTGATTTGCTACAGATGACTGTAGGTTTCCTTTGACTTTTCATATTCTTTAAAATGGACATAAAGGTAAAGCGATAGCAAGCATGAAATCAGAGTTGGCAAATATTCATTATTTTAATGTGCAACTTACATATGAATGGCATTAGGTGGAAGTTGGTATGGTATATCACCATGAAGATTGTTCTTGCTCAAATCACTGTACTAAGACAAAGAAAAGACATGCTAATTTGCAACTTGCAACATTAATATTTTTCAAAGAGAACCAAGTTAGTCCTTACAAATAAGTTACTGAAGTCAAGCTCGACAGTTGGTAACCAATTGTACCAGTCAATCCAAGACCTGAGAGTATTCTGGTTAAAACAAAGAGAATTTAAGCAATTAAGTGCCTTCAGTAAAGTAATGACAAAAAATATATAGCAACTTTCACAAATTGCCTACCAAGTACTGTTAGGCAAAAGGGTGATCAGCATAAGCACTCTTATGAAATGAGCCTCAACATTTGATATACTATGGCATTAAAACCTCTATGCCTTTGTATAAATAAACAGTGGACTTTTTTTATAAAACTTACCTTCCTCCTAAAAAAATGTCAGAGTGATGCTTGTCCTTTAATCAAAAGCTATATTAGTAAAAGAATAATCCAGCAGCTTTCTTTTATTCATAGTATAAGTTATTGATCTTTAACTCTTAATGAAACAGCCGGATATGCCCAACATCAATGATGTTTACATTTTTGAGAAATGTTCTTAAAACTGCAACACTATATGTGCTGTCAACAAAGAACAAATCTTTATGCAACATATGTCAGTTTGAGCCTTGGCACAATATTAAAATTGCTCCTTTGCAACCTGGGTGACCAACGTACGAGTCATTAGAACAGCTTCTGTACTTATATGGGTGGGCAAGGCTACATACTCCTCCTAAAACCCTGCACCGGCTGAAGCCTCATATACTGGCTTGCCCTATTTATAAAGTGACATATGGTTACAAGTACAACAAAGCTTTGAACAATAACTACATCATGTTCCTCTACCACCATGAACTTTAGCTAATCCAAGCTGGCAGTATAGTCAAATTAGATATTTACTAAATGCATATAATCATTTGATAGCATACTTAAAGAGAAAATTAATCAGAAATGAATGAGGTTTAAGAGACAAATGTATCATTTTTCATGGAATTTGTATTGCAGGACAAATCACCAAGAAAGAATCATCCTATGTGGTAATATAATCTGCATTTCAGAAAGGAATTTTGCATATGTTGCATATTCTCCATATGCAGCTTAAGTGAAAAGTAATAAGAAGTGAATGGGGTTTAAGAGACAAAAGTATCATTTTACATGGAATATGTATTGCAGCACAAATCACCAAGAAAGAATTCTGTATGTGGTAATATAATCTGCATTTTCAGCAATGTAATTTGCATAGGTCGCATATTCTGCATATGCAGCTATACCACATGACTTAATGAGTGTATCTTCATATATGATCACATAAAACACAATCCAGAAGAACGTCCTGGATGAAAACTTCATGATGACTAGTTTACAGCAACTGAAGAAAGCTAGCCATCATAAGAATCCAAGAAAAATTAAGTTCCTCACATTTCTGTCACGGAGGAGCCAGAGCACTTGATGCCTTGCCAATCGTTCCCACAGGGATCACCACCACTGGAACTCCATCCCGTCAACTGGGAGGGAGAATTTAAGCTTCTATACAGGTCATTCAAGGCAGAAACTGCAAAAAGTAAAATAAAACCAATAATGTAAAATGAAACAGATAAAAAGCCTGGAATCTAGAGAAGTGACTGCAGCGTTGGAATAGAACCGTGCAAAACAAGAGTTAGAGATTCCATCGTATTAAGATGTCAATCAATTGGACACAATGAGATATCTCTCTTCAATCCATTGGAAGATGGTGAAAAGAGAGACGCAAGAAGCAATCATCCCGACAGTCCTCAATCAAACTCAGGAAAGACTATAATCCATAAAACAAAAGGCTTCGTTTTTCTGGTCTTTCAAGTTCACATGGACAGTCCATCAATTGTTTCGTAATTATACAACGTCAAGAGACCGTTTATGGAAAATAAAATAAAAATAAAAAAATCTCACCGGACTCGTAAGGAGCACAAGGAGGAATAACAATAAACAAGATGAGCCATTGAAGACGGAGAATTACGCAGATCGCTTACCATCAGGCGGGTCGGTTGTGCCGTGGACCAGACCAGAGAGCCGCAGAAACAGCAAGAGTAGCAGCGGAGGAAGATGGAGAGCCATCTTGGGACGAGAAGATCTAGGGCTTGGGTGATCCTTCCATGGGAGGAAGAAGCGCAGGAAAGGAGGGTGCCGACGCTGCGCGGGGCGAACCCTCCCGTGCTCCTCCGCGACCCCTCCCCTTGTTCCACTGCAATTAGGGCTTGGCAGCGAGGGTCAGAAAGGGAGGAGGCTGAACAGTTGGAGGACGCGGGCGCCATTCGAGGAGCGCAACGGAGCCGCGAAGGTGGCGGGGAGCCTTTGGTTTTGCGGATTTTAACCCCATTTATATATATATATATATATATACATATATATATATATATATAGATACATATATATATATATATATATATACATATATATGTATGTATATATACATATATATATGTATGTATATACATATATATGCATATACATATATATATACATATATATGTATATACATATATATATATATACATATATATGTATATATATATACATATATGTATGTATATATATATATATATATGTATATACATATATATATATATGTATATATATATATATATAATAAAAAAGCATGCGGCGCGTGAGATGCACGCGAGCGGAGCAGTGAGATACACAACTTTTGTATAACTAAGAAGAGATAATAAAGAAATTAATATTCTATCTAACGAAAAATCTATCAAACCAACGTATATCTCCTTTGGCTCTCTTAAACATCCGCACTGGCATCAAGCAATGATAGATTAATACATTTCTCCAAAAAAAGAAAAAGAGAGAGAGAGAGAGAGAGATGACACTTGGACTAAGTAGGATTTCTATATCAAACGAAATGTTGATGGGAGGACGGGAGCTTAGAACGGCACAAGACTCGTTAGCTATGAGGAAGTGAATACCACCATATCACTTTTGGGCTAGTTGTTAACTGACAATGTAGGTGATTATTTCTCTATCTATTAATCATGGTTGATGTGAATAGTATTTTTCTCCATTACACATCAAAGAATTTTTTATGCAACAATCACTTGCATTTTATTGGCAACATAATAAATTCAATGAGTTTTTTTGTATTCATCGATTATAGCAACTCATTGTTACTAACGATAATGTCACATTTTTATTTATTTATGATCGTGAGAATCATATCATATATTTTTTCATGCATATATTATGAATCTCATTCTCACTAACAATAATATACTTCTTATAAATCTCATTCTCATTATTTCTTAGGTACTAAGGTGATTCCAAAGTTTTTTTTTTTTCTCGACACAGATGCATTAAAGACTTATTAACCAATAAGTGCAAGCTCTAACGTCTACTTTCAATATTATATATTCTAATCGATACCTCTCTAATTCTTTAGAGATAACATGCATATACACTAATATAAAGGGCTCTTCACAAATCATCGACAAGTAATGTTTTCTACAAATTATAACTTTTAGTATGGCTTAAAATCTATAATATATTTCAAGCAACTTAAAAAGCTATTATTCAGATCCATGAGATACATCTAGAAATATTTCAACTCGACTATCTTATTTGAGCACCTTATAAAAAGTAAGTTAAAATCATTCTAACAAATCATATAATACATCGAGTACCTAGTGAAGCGATAAAAATTTTCTCGAACAAAAACTACTTAAAAGAGTCGAAAAATAAGTATTGACTGATTGATAGATTAAGTGAGAGAAAATATCGTAAACGATTAATGCACATTTGTAATATTTTTAATTAATTTATAATAAAATAATAATAATATTAAAGGGTTCTAGAAAATTTTTAAATAGCCCTTAGTATTAGGTTTTCTTCCTATCTTGCATCTCTTCTCCCAGACCGAAAGGGGAAGGCAAAGGAGAGGGAGCAGAACTAAAGGGGATGGAGGGGGCAGGAAAAGCTCATCCGGATTGCATCAACGCCTCTAATCCCTACCACGAGTGTGTCGAGTACTGCTTCAAGCGAATAGCCGAAGCCAAATCTCACGCCGATGAGGGTAAAGTTTCTTTCTTCCTTCTCCTGCTCCTAATTTTGCTTCAGAATTATTTGTGTGGCGAATATGAATTCTTTTTCTTTTTTTTTATTAATTATAGAGGAGAATGAGGATAGCTCGAAGGAGCCGGAAGAGAGAACTGTTCATCCGGATTGCGTTAACGCGTCCAATCCCTACCATGAGTGCAGCGAGTACTGCTTTAAAAGGATTTCTGAGGCGAAGGATCAAATTGAGAGGAATGAATCAGGTTCCTTTTGTCCCCTCTTTTACAATTAAATATTCATTTCAATGTTAAAAGGTTGCAGCTTTTTTAGTAGATATGAAGGGTCGATAGTTTAGTTATGGCTTATTTCCTGAATCGTGAGATGCTGTGGCAGGCATAGATCTTTTCTTGATGCTTCCTGTAACCAGAACTTGTCAAAAGAAAGTTTGAGAGGTATTATTCGTCGAAGTGGGTTCGACCTGCTTCAGGGACAGTCACATGGAGAAGATAGCACTTCAGGGAAAGAGTTAAAGCAAAAATGACTGCGGGTGCTCGACCTGCAAAAGTCATATCGGGTTGTTCCCCACAAACCCTTTGACACTCAAGTTGGTTTTGTGTGGCTGATTTGGGGTCTAGAGAGTGTCACATATCTCAAGGGTTCTTACTCATAGGAAAGAATTAGGGTTTTGAGAACAAACCACAATCATGTTGGTTTGGGGTTGTGGTGACATGACCCGATGTAGTTGTTGCCGATTAAGAGGTGGGTTGGACTTTAATGTGGATGTTGAGTTGAGACATGCCTGGTTGTTGACATGGATGACCACATGTGGACTTGTGCTAACACGGATGCTGACATGCCGGGTTATACATATCATATGACAACCTCGGTTTCTTTTATTAATGTTCCTACACTTCAAATAGTCGAGGAGGGTTCCATGATAACACTTATCATTATAAATATTTTAAGAAATGACAACACTATTTTTGTCATGGATTCATTCTGTCATCCGCTTCCCCATTTTTAGCTTTATAAATCACTCAACGAGTTGATTGAGGTTGATTTCACTTCATTTGGTTATGTATTTTAAATAGTTGAGATCATGTTAGCATTTTGCAGCATAATTCTTCCTGTTCATTTGATATTTTCATTCTATTATTTACTCAAAGTCTCAAACTTTATTGTTCAATAATTCAACATTTTGGTAAGAAATGTTGGTAGCATCAGTTTGCGAGAGAATACAATTTTGCTGTGTAAGCAAAGTTCCATCAACACATATCGAATTCAGCACTCTCCATTATAAAATGGGCAGATTTTAGCCTATTGTACAATGAGTTTTGCTCCTGTATCACATTGTGTCTCATGTTGTGATCGCCATCAAATTGATGCCAGTATATAATAAGTCTCACGGTCATGATATATGGATTTGAAAAACTAGATTAAAGGTTTTTTTACCGCTGGAGTTTCCAACTGCTAGGCCCCTAAAATTAGTTAGTTATCTGAAAGCAAAATAATTTTCACTGGTAACAAACATGATTAGAGCAGCCTAATCTGTAATCACTGTCTAAGATGATTAGATAAACAAGTAAAAGAAAGTAACATAAACTTCTCTAACATGCTGAGATCTATTGCCGGGAGGTGTGCAGGGTTGGAGGGGAGTTGGTAGATCAGATTAGAAACTGAATCCACACAAAAGAAAACATCTTAACTTTTGCTTGAATATATATTAATATTAATGTACATGTCCATATACATATACAATGAACTGGGATTATTCCTGTGATGGGCTCTGAAAATTTACCTCTCCAGATGAAACTGAAAGATTGATAACAAGAAATACAGCTTGACAAAAAGAAGATACATAAATGGAAACCAGCGAGCAGCCTTTGCTTTTATGTGCAAGTTTATTGTTTTACCTCCGTACATTGCGAGGTGTTCCAGATAAATGCTAGTGACATAAATGAGTGGGCACCTGTTAGGACTCTAGCTAGGAGAGTCCTAATTGAGAGGGACATTCATGTAAAACTGTTAGGACTTTAGCTAGGAGAGTCCTAATTGAGAGGGACATTCTGTTAGGACTCTAGCTAGGAGAGTCCTAATTGAGAGGGACATTCATGTAGATGATTTTTTCTTAGAGAAGAATTAGGAGTTGTAAGGGAATAGGAGTCTTGAGTAGGAGTCCTATTAGGAGTTGGTTAGAAATAAAAGTCTTAATTAGGAGTCCTATTAGGAGTTAGGGTTTAGAAGCCCTATAAATAGCCTTGTATTCCTCCTTTTTTCTCAAGCAATAGATGAATCTTTTCTGCAGCCTTTGAGCAGCAACTTGGAGGGAGGAACCCCTATAGAGTTCCAAGGAGGCTGATCCCCTAAAGAGATCAACCCCAAGTTTAGAATCTGCAAGGGTTCTAACACCTGGTATCAGAGCAGCGTTCTTGGCGTCTCGCTGCCCTTCCACAGCCATCCATCAACCCTCTACAACCATCCAAAGCAATTCCCACAATTGCTTAAAAGATCGTCACCGAATTCCGTCATCATCTCCACCACCACGGATCATCCTTTGATCTCCCCGTGAATTGCAACAGGTTCTGGTTTCCTACTTTACTGCTGCTGCAATTTAGTTATCCTTATTCGAAAATCCAAAAAAAAAAAAAAAATCGTTCCTATATTGCTGCATAAACTTTTCGTCACAAAGTTTTCATCTCTACGACGAAAGATACATTGCAGAATTCCAGCCGCATAGCACCATCTGTTTGATCTTGCTACTGTGCTTTTTCTATCCAAATTTCTATGAAATTTTTATGACATCTTTGACACTTCCTAACAGTGGATTTCCCTTTGGTTTCATCGAAAAATTCTCAATATAAACTACTGATCTTTTATGTCCAATCTGCTGCACTTGAAAATCTATGCTGCAGAAAATTTTAGCTGCATATCGTTGCCTTAACCCATCTATTTGCAATCTTTTTTGAATGAAATTTCTTATACACTTCATAGATCATCTTGGCTTCCATCTAAGATTGATCTATTAAGAAATTCATCTCTAAAAACGATTTTATGTTGCTGCAAATTTTCATCGTAACCCGCTGAAATTTTTCGACGACAATTCTGCAATTGCTACTTGCACCAATTTCCTTGCTATTATACTGCCGAAATTTTCTTGACTAAATTAGATATCCTTGCTGTCATATAAACTGTGATTTTGCTATCAATTTTCTCCTCAATTCTCTTAAGTTTTTGGTGAAAATTACGTTGAGAAACCGTTGTTTCTTCGACGACAATTCTACTCTTACAAGACAGCACATATTTGCTGCAAATTCTACGGATTTCTGTCAAACCTTTGTTATCATCTACCACAGATCCAAAACTTTCATCCATAACCCTAAAACTCTACCAAACCACACCCTCAAACTGGACCCAAAACAGCTACAAAACAAGCCTAAATCGTAGCCTACATCCATCGATCCACCAATCCTTTGGACTATCACTTCTCTCAACTATACATGCCTTTAACCTGACAACAAAAGAGAGATCTTAATATCATAGATTTGGAGGCATATACTATGGCATCTAAGGAGGCAATCAATGCTAAATTCGAAGCCTTGGAGGCGCGAATGGAGGATAAGATTCGGACACTCTTTACCGAACTCTGATTGGGCCGACCACTAAGCCCGAAAAAATCATATCATGGAGAGAGCTTTGCCCAATCGCACCAGGCTCGAAGAGATGAGTTCCAAGGGAGGGGAGGCTCTATGACTGAACCCAACTATCCATGCATGAGAGTGGACTTCCCTAGATGGGAGGAAGGAGACCCAATTGGTTGGATCTCGCATGCGGAGCGATATTTTCAGTACCACAAAACCGCGGATGCATCTATGGTGAAAATTGCAGCTATACATCTTGAAGGGGATGCTATACAGTGGTTTGACTGGTTTGAACATACTTATGAAGTCCTTTCATGGCAACAATTCAAACAAGGACTGCTGATCCGCTTCAGACCAACCGATTACGAGAATATTGATGGACAACTAGCAAAGATCCGATAAACTTCCACCATTCAGGAGTACCAAACCAGGTTTGAAAGGTTATCTAATCAAACTCATGATTGGTCTCAAAAACAGCTATTGAGGACCTTCATTGAGGGCTTGAAGCCGGAGATCCGAAGAGAAGTTAAAGCGCGACAACCGTATACGCTTATGGCAGCCATCTCTTTCGCACGACATCAAGAGGAGCAATTGAACCATGAAGCTCGGAGGACTAGGGTTGCTCCTCAACCAGTAATATTGAAGCCCTTAGCCCCCCCTACTATTGACCAAGTCCCTACACCAAAGAGGTTAACAAGAGAAGAGCTTCGGGAGCGATATGCGAAGGGGTTATGTTGGCATTGTGACGAGCCGTGGAGCCGTGAGCATCGCTGTAGTAAAGGGAGACTTCTTATGATTGAACCAATAGAAGAAGAGGTCATTGAACATCTAGAAGAGAGCCTTGAACATGAAGAAGAAGATACAGAAGAAGAGCCACAACCGACTGAAGTTACAGTACATGCACTAGCCGGCTACTCAAACCCGGAAACGATGAAAGTTGGAGGCCTTCTCAAACAACAACCGATCACTGTTCTCATCGACACGGGCAGTTCTAATAACTTTATAAACAGTAAGGTTACTATTCAGATGGTCTTACCTATTGAGAATTGCAGCAGGTTTGACGTTAAGGTCGTCGACGGATGGATTTTGAATTGTGATCGTAGGCGCCCGCAGGAGAAACTATTGCTGCAGGACCAAGAGATAATTGCAGATTTCTTCCTTCTCCCTCCTGATGATCATAAGGCCATGTTCATAATTAAATGGTTGACGACATTATGTGATATTTCTTGGAATTTTATGCAACTAATTATGAAATTTTACAGTAAGGAGAAACAGGTGATACTGAACGGGAAACGTGGGGGTGACGTAACGACGATTTGCACACAACAAATGGAGAAGGTTTTGCATAAAGCATGCAGCGGCTTTTTGGTACAACTTGAGCAACAAACTAAGGGAGAGCCAACAAAATTTGAAGATCCAAATCTACTTCCTTTGCTTGCTGAATTTTCAGATATATTTGACGAACCGCGCAACCTACCTCTTACCCGTCGGCATGATCATTGTATAATGATTCTTCCAGGCAAATCTCCAGCAAATGCTCAACCATATCAATATCCACATCTCCAGAAGGATGAAATAGAAGGGATTGTAAAAGAGATGCTCAAAACAGGAGTTATTCGGCCAAGTTACAGCCCCTACTCTTCACCGGTGCTCCTCATACGAAAGAAGGATGAAATATGGCGATTATGTGTTGATTACCGAGCTCTCAATGGCATAACCATCAAGGATAAATACCCTATTCCAGTAGTATATGAGTTGCTAAGGGAGCACAAATCTTTACAAAGCTGGACCTTCGATCCAGGTATCATCAAATACGAGTATCCGAAGAAGACATACCGAAAACCACCTTTTGAACACACAACAACCACTATGAATTTTTGCTTTCTTCATAAGAAGGTGGAATATCTTGGGCATATTATATCAGAGGAAGGTGTGGCAGTAGACCCCTTCAAAATTGGAGCAATGCAAAACTGGTTGACCCCGTGGAACATAAAATTGCTACATGGCTTTCTGGGTTTAACAGGCTACTACTGCAAGTTCATGAAAAACTATGGAGAGATCAGTGCACCACTTACTTTCTTACTGAAAAAAGATGTCTTCCAATGGTCGAACAGAGCCTCCGCTGCCTTCGACAAACTTAAGGCAGCCATGACGACGACGCCAGTGCTAACACTACCAGATTTCAACCGAGCCTTCATTATTGAGGCCGACGCATCTGGAGTCAGAATTGGAGCCATTCTCATGCATGATGGTCGACCACTCATATACACTAGCAAGGCATTATCTCCCTCCCATCAAAATAAGTCAACATATGATAAGGAGATGCTCGCCATTGTGCGTGCAGCAACGAGGTGGAGACCCTACTTGATTGGCCGACGATTTCAAATTAAAACTAACCATAAAAGCCTCAATTACTTTTTGGAGCGAAAAATATCATCCCCTGAGCAGCAAAAAAGGGTAATAAAATTTCTTGGATTTGATTATGAAATAACTTACAAAAAGTGGAAATAGAATGTTCTTGCAGATGCGCTTTCGCAGCTACCCGAGCAAGCTGAAGTTTTGGCCATTTCACTTCCGACCAGCGACTTCCTTGAGGATATTAAGATGGAATGACAGGAAGATTCAGAGACTAGTAAGATTATAAAAAAAAACTGGAGGAAGCACCAAGCTCCGTAGCTCATTACAATTGGGACTCAAAAGAATTACACTATAAGAGTACTAAATTGAAAATGAGTATGACATATCACTCACAAACCGACGGCCAGACAGAAGTTGTAAATAGGTGCTTGGAGATAGCCCAAAGCCACCCACCAAATATGACTACCCAAGGAGGACTTCAGACTCAATCAAGTGCCATTATTGATCGACGGATTATGACTCGACGACGACGATCCACTACTGAATTGCTAATACAGTGGGCAAACCTACTAATAGAAGATGCCACTTTGGAGAACTATGATGACTTGAAGATCAAATTCCCAAAATTCATGAATTGTCAGCCTCGAGGACAAGGCTGATTTGAAGAGGGCGGGTTTATTAGGACTCTAGCTAGGAGAGTCCTAATTGAGAGGGACATTCATGTAAAACTGTTAGGACTTTAGCTAGGAGAGTCCTAATTGAGAGGGACATTCTGTTAGGACTCTAGCTAGGAGAGTCCTAATTGAGAGGGACATTCTGTTAGGACTCTAGTTAGGAGAGTCCTAATTGAGAGGGACATTCATGTAGGTGGTTTTTTCTTAGAGAAGAATTGGGAGTTGTAAGGGAATAGGAGTCTTGAGTAGGAGTCCTATTAGGAGTTGGTTAGAAATAAAAGTCTTAATTAGGAGTCCTATTAGGAGTTAGGGTTTAGAAGCCCTATAAATAGCCATGTATTCCTCCTCTTTTCTCAAGCAATAGATGAATCTTTTCTGCAGCCTTTGAGCAGCAACTTGGAGGGAGGAACCCCTATAGAGTTCCAAGGAGGCTGATCCCCTAAAGAGATCAATCCCAAGTTTAGAATCTGCAAGGGTTCTAACAGCACCTCTCAGTATCAGTGTCATACATTGTTTTTATCGAAGGTTTTTCAAGACATGGTTCATGTCGAGTCATATTTAATCAAACACCTAAGGAATTTAATCGCAGTCTATTGTTATCATTATTAATGTCTTATGGTTGTTTTGGATGTATTTTTCTGACATGATGAAAGTCAATTTTATTATAGACATACAAGAGGATGACATTACTTCATCCTTCAATGGTGCTAACCAGAATGATAGTGGTGATGCTCATCATGTCCAGAATGATCCTGAATCTGGAAATCCTAATCTCACTGAGAAGCAGAAAAAACTGTTTGAGTTGAGGCTTAAGATGGTAATGCAACCCTTCATATACTTTATGATGTTTGATGTATCTGAACTATTGCTTCCTATATTTCCTTTTTCCCCTTATGATGTTTACATTTGCAGAATGAAGCAAGGAAGGCCAATCAGATGGCAATGGTAGCTGAGAAAAAGAAAATGGAAGCTCCATCAGAGGCAAGGGGCATTTCGAAGCAAAAATGGCTCGAGGAAAGGAAGAAAAAGATTGGAAAGCTGCTTGATTCAAATGGCTTGGATATGTCTAAGGCCTACATGCTTGATACACAAGAGATGGCTGAAGCTAAGTATAAGAAGTGGGAAAAGGATCCTTCACCATATGGTTGGGATGGTAAGATCTAAATTATTATACTTTGTCGATTTCCAGTTTGATGCTTTGTTGCTGGCTAACATTCTTAAGTTATGTTGGCAAAATATATTTTGTCTATTTTCTTTTCTGTACTCTAGGTTCCAACGTAGACCAGAGTTTCTAAGTTTGTTCTAAACTTCTAATTTCTTCTGTTGTTCATATGCCAGTCGGACCACATTGAAATTTTATTAGGTTTTAATGATTAATCATTGCATGACATATTTGTTTGATTTCCTGATTTAAATCAAGATATATTAGTTAGCAGTAAGATATATATAGCAAAGGAAATCTAGAATATGTAGTCCTGTCAAGTTTTACATGGAGGCAACAGTAATTTTGAGGTCTCTTACCAGAATTATATATATATATATATATATATATATATATATATATATGTATATATATGTATATGTATGTATATATGTATATGTATGTATATATGTATATGTATGTATGTATATATATGTATGATTTTTATGTGCTTGTTCTTTGTTCTGAATACATCCCAGTTTTTCTTGGAGCTTCAATCTAATATCTGCTGACCAACTCAATATTTTTTTAAAACAGTTTTTAACCAGAAAACACTCTACAATGCTCACAAAAAGCGGGTTAAGAACATTGAGTGTGATATGGAGGCATACAACGAAGCAAAGGAAGCTGATCCAGAGTTCTATCGTGAGGCTTCTAGTCTTCAGTATGGCAAGGTACCTCATCACAGATACTAACCGGACCCTGCTGACATTGGTAAAAATTATATAGCAAGTAATGTGGTTCCATCTGTTTTTCTTGCGCAGGCAACCAAAATCCCTGAGGAAAACATTGACCGAATGGTAAAGGAACTTCAGGACAGGGAAGCAAAGCGCAAGTCATTTAGCAGGAGGCGGAAGTTCCACGAAGAGAAGGACATTGATTCAATCAATGATAGAAACGAGCACTTCAATAAGAAGATCGAGAGAGCCTTTGGAAAATACACTCTGGAGATCAAGAACAACTTGGAAAGAGGAACTGCTTTGCCTGATTAGTCTAGCTCTTTCATGACCTTGTAACATATGCTTTGATCTTACAACAACACGATTGGTACGTATCACCTGAGAGTGAAATCTAAGTCAGGAATGTTGAGGGTGATTTGGTTCTTGGTCTACTTGTGATTGAGCAAAGACTCACTTGGATGTTTGATCTTACAAATCAGACCAGCATGTTTATGGAATAATTTGTGCCGGTAGAATAGCATCAGGGGAGTGTTATGTTTGGATCAAATTGATATCAACTCCATAAAACATAAAAAAATTGTGTACAATACATTCTTTGGAATGTAACATTTATATTCTAGGGCTCTTGCAGAATATGCTAAAATCGCAATTTTTGGAATTTCTGAAATGAATTCACTGTAAATTTGGCTTGTACTATGTTATATAATGTTATCCTGCAGTGATGTGAGCCTTGTACTCCGAACCTTCTTATTTATTATCTTGTACCATGTAGTAGTGAAAATTTTATCCTTAACATAATGCATGCCTTTGATAGGATTGAAATGCTAGTAAACTTCCAGTGTTCACCTGGTTAATTAACCTTATATGCTTGCATATCTTACTAAAACGGTTGTATAGTTAACTAAGCGTATATGCTTCATTATCTTTCGAGTAAAGATCTTTTTAGCTCTTGTTATGCTGTCTTCTACAGTTAGCTACTGAAGGTAAAGTGTAATCCTTGTGTCCATGTTGCCATGCAAGTCAAAAGGCTGAGACACAGCAGCCATCATGTTCAATGAGAACGATACTTTGAGCACCATCAGCACATACATCAGTTTCTTATGTGTACTTGGTTCTTCTCACAATATGTTCCATTTGTTGATATGTGGTTTCTTTCAGGTGCAACTTGCAAATCGTAATCAGCCTGTGGCTTGTTACGCCTCGAAGCGTTTGAAGGAGATGCCTTCCAGTGAATCTAGGTGAGTCACCTATCTTTCTGTAGATTGAGAATGCATCTATAGCCTTCCACCTGAATATGCTACTTGAATCTGAATATTTGCGTTCATCGCTCTCTCCTTTTGATATTTGCTCCAGAAATGACTTCCTCTGCAGGTGGGTATCTGCATGAAACTGCAGCAATGGTACTGGGAAGAACTTGGTCCTCACACCACCACCTCTTGCACAAGTGCGTCTTCCTGTGCTCTGGTTGAAATGGCACATTACAGAGCTGATATTTTGAAGCTCGCTCAAGAGGTTAAATGGTGGAGTTTAGTCAATATAAACAACAAGATTTCCGCTAATTTTGGTCGTTGTTGGGGAGCTGAATTGAACAGTTTTTTGTCAGATAACTCTCTAATTATCTTCAGCTACTTTTGATTACTGAAGATTCTTCTTTCCAAAAAACATGTATATTATACAGAACTGTTTATGCAAAGTAAATGATGATGATATCTTGTTGATGTAAAGGAAAACCAGTGTTTTTTGTTGTGGAAAGAGAAGAAAGACTTGTGATGTTTTCCTTCTTTTGCATTTGCAAACGGTAGGTGATGAAGATGTGATTTGATCCTCAAACCTTGATATCAATAGTCAAAGTTTCTATCAGCTAAACTGTTAGGTTGAATGTAGCAGCATTCTTCAATCATTTTTGCAGATCACTTAATCTTATTGCTCACAGTCATGCTAATTTTTGTAGGGCAAGTCGCTCCCTATGTTTTGTTTTTGGCTTTCTACGGAGGCTTTTTGCTCTTCCATTTTTTTTTATTGGTTAATGTTATATAGTGTTACTTTTTTGCTTTATATAAAAATAAAAAAAACCTCTCTATTCAATTTGGTACCACAAATAAGCATATTTATTTATTTATTTATTTATTTATGAATCGCTCATAATTGGGCTGATGGGCTGGCATAATGGATCCCACTCGGTCCATCAACTTGGTTGCTGAGGCCTTGTAGACCCACGTGCGGATTCTCCAGAACTTTCCGGGTCCAGCTTAAAATCACGCTCACAGAGTTCCCTCACACCCACCGATATACCATAGGGTCCCTCGTGGACTCAGTAGTGGACAGCCCTGCCATCGAGGAGGATGACTCACCGTACTGGTGAATATAGCGTCGAGTACCCTAATTGACACTTTTATTACGACGACGCTACTTCCCCACGAACGACACCCGCTGTGCCAACATATCGGCGTCGGTCTCGGACGCGCCCCGCCGCTAAACCCTAGGCGGTGGAACTCTAGATTTCCACGGCTGAGCTCCGGCGACGTCACTTTCACCCACGATGAGGACCGGAGGCGCGCGGCTTGTCTTCTGGTTCGCCCGGAGGTCCCTCCGATCGAAGCTCATCGAGGATTCGCCGATTCCTTCCGTGAGATCGACTTCCCCCTTTGTTTCGTCGTCTTCTTCTTACGTGTCTCGGTTCCGGAGATCTCATGTTTTGTTGCTTCTTTGCAGTTGGAGGACTCCTCATGCCGGTTAGCGTCGGGCAAGTGCAGTTCCTGTAGGAGTTTTACGAATGGAAGATCCGAGGCAGGTGAGCCGGGCTTTTGTGGGATTGGGGATGATGGAATAACCTATAATTTCTTCCTAGGAATACTGTAAAGTCTATATTTTTTTCGACTTGAATGCGATCAAGTCGTAATTTGTGTAGCGAGGTCGAAACGAGGAACATTGGATGGTGCTTTCCGCAGCCTTTTTTCCCCGAGCAGGTCACTTCATGGTATGGCATACTATGCTTCTCTTTGAATCAGGGAATAGATTATTTTCTTTTACAATGTGATTAACGAAGACGTTTTGTTTTCGCTTGCGATTTTGCATTTTGTGATGAATAGGAACACGATCACTGCTTTTGAGGGATTTTTACGATGTCCTTGGTGTGAGCAAGGACGCAAGTGCTTCAGATATCAAGAAAGCTTACTATGCGGTAGGTTTCCAAGTTGTAAACTGCTGCTTCTGATTTTTGATCATTTTATAATAGTTGTGCGCTTCTTGTGTTGGTGCTTTTCGTATTTAGTCTTACAGTTCTAACTGGAGTTTGATTATGGTTTGTTGTTTACATAGTTCTTTAATGAGGTGGTTTTTGATACCTTCAGTGCGTGTTACAATAAGCATAGTGCCACATTTCTTGCATTTTTCATAATGATATAAAAATTTCACAATAAGCATGAACTAAAAACAATAATGCACGTCTATTTTGAACTGGTCGACCATGATCGCACACCAAAATTACATTAGGAGCCATGAAGAGTGGCATTATAAATTGACTGTTGATATATCATATGTTGACATTTGAATTTTACTTATTGACCTTTCGTGAACTTTTAGGGAATAGGAGTTGATTCATTTAGTGATAACCTGTAATTAGTCACCGGAAAGGTTCTGTGAGAGTTTGAGGATGCTAGATGGCGATCACATTTGAAGTTGATGTTGTTGGAATTGTCACTTTGTATAGATTCTATTTTCTATGCTTTACCTAATAACTTTGGTTGGCCTTTGTGGTCGTTTTATTCCTATAAACACAAGTTGTATGTAATCGTCGCACAGAGGCAAAATTGCTCAAAAACAAACTATCCAAACAATCATTTTGGGAGTTTTCTAGCTTTACAGAGCGGTGCAGAGTGTCAACTAACATAACACCCTGGAGCTAATTGAGTGGCATAATCGAATGGGCTTTTGGGGTAGTGTCTAGGGTTGGTTCACTGTCTTGTTCCGCAACAGTGTCATGTGGGTACTTGTGGGAGTTTTTGGCAATGGCGAATCACCTTAGACCTTTTGTTGTCCAATCGTTTAGAGCTTACGAAATTTATGTTTGTAATTTGCATGACCCATTAAGTGTTTGCTTGTGGGATCTCGAGTTAAGCGCTTACTCTAATCTGTTTTCTCTTTTGTAGGTCCCTAAGGGACCATAAGAGATTTCAGGGAGTTTGACTATTTTCAGATGGACATGTAAGAGTGTCGCACGACTTAAGCAAAACTAGCTAAGTTCGTGACATATAGAATTAGAGTAGGATGGACACACTTAGAAACACTTGGCATGCAAACATGGAGACCTTACGGGGTTGCATTGAGGGCGGTCAGCACGCGACTGTTTGAGAGAAGGGGGCGTAGAGATGTAGGGAAAAGAGTTTCTTAGAGGAGCGGACATTCAAGATTGGTATTCAAAGGATTGACCACCTCTTTGTGTGAGTGACACCACGAGGACAGGAGAGCTAGGAAGAACACATAGCGCACAAAGGTTGGGATGACTGAGTTTGAGTAAAACTCAACATTGGTAAACTTGATGGTACTCAAGATAAGCGGGGGTGCTTGGCAAAGGATGAGATCGTGTAAGGAGGGATGAGTTGCTTGGCTACTGAAAGAGTTGTACAAAGCTCATAGAGGTGATGAGAATTGTTAACTCGAAGAATTCGGTACTCATGCAATGGCTTATATGTGGACAATAGATTGCCTGTGGCCATCCCAAGGCAATCGAAACTCAGTGTCATGGAGCATGAAAACTCTCTACGGGATGTGAATGATACGTTCGTAGGAGGCTGAAGTATGCAACAGGTTCAACATGTTACTAGGCCTTGAGGGGTGCAGTGGGGCTTGTATTGGTGAAGAGTCATAATCTAACAAGTGCATTTGTAATGATGAAACAATACACGGTTTGTTCAGCGAGGCGGAGTAGTCCAAGGGGATGGCGGTCTCCAAAACTTTCAGAGAAAAGGACGCGAAAAGAAAAGTTGCTCAAATGGGACAAATATCCATAAGGTATAAGCCTTGGTTCTCCAAAGGGAGAACCATGTGCAACAGATTGCGCATATTGAGGGGGTGCCTCAAAACAATATCTCTATAAAGCTCAATGGATCGAGCAAGCGGTGAGGAGTCGTCATATGATCTCGCATGAGGGTAATGCATTGGTAGATGCCTTGTGAGATCAAGTGGGGGAGTAACCCAAGACAACACCAAGTAAAGGTACACTTAGAACCAATGTGGAGATCATACTCAATGGAAGGTTGACTTGTGGATTGGTGGGCGCAAGAGCCACCATCAACTCAATGCAAATCAAGGAGCGAAACAACTTGGGTGGAACTTGGTGAAGTGCTTAAGTTGCATGAAGAGAGTCGAAATAGTATATAGATAATAAAGTGGATGCGTGAAGCTTTCCTTAGACAGAGGTCAAGCACATGAACTAAAGTTTTGATGGAGTGGACTCATCTTGCATGGTGCCAAAGATGAAGGAAACTTTGAGGCACTTGCACCTTATCTCAGAAGCAATTGATGGACTAAAGTGACTGAACTTGCAGAGGCGAAGTTAGAGTCAAAAGGTCTTAACGCGGGTCAAGAGGACACGGAGGTGGGTACTCTTGAAGAATATATTGTAGTGTTTCCATTGAGTTGTCGCGAAGGAACCTGTGCGTAATAGAGATTATGTTAGAGGTAGGGGCCCAAGATCCAGACAATGGCACCCTAATTTTCAACAAAGTTGATGGACTTCGAGAGCTACTAGGCGATGGATTGTCCAAGAGTTGTACTTCGTCCATGTGTCACACGAGAGCGGGTGGACGAAGGTTGATTGCCAAAGGGACGAAAATAATCAAATGTGGCGGAGGCCACACATGGAGAGATCACAGTCTGAGTTCATCATACAAAGATTAGAATGCAATGAAGATGTCACTAGGAAGCGACATGGTGCAGTGGATCATGGTGGAACAGTGAGGCAATATCACACACACAGGAGAAGTCCCATGTGGGACTTGATTATACGAAGATATAATTGGGAGCTATTAGGAGTATCACTTCGATGAACAATACAACGACAAGAAGGGTTTTGGATTGAAGGAGTGAATGCCATGACATTGCAAAGGCGGGTTTTCTACGCATGCATCGGATATTATATCGGATAAAAACCTTAGTCATCAGCATATGAGGGTTGCGTACCACCGAGATGGATTTTGAGAGCAATCACTAGTGAGTCACATTGGGGGGACATGATCATATAGAGGTATGCTCGGAGCAGTTGGAGAGTTGAACTGCTTCAGAGCTAGAATCACTCGAGGGAGCTCGACAAGTCGGAGGACAAGGCCGAGTAAGTGAATGTTACTACCGAGGACACAAAGGAGAACGTTATCGATGTGACCCTTGCAATATGATAGCGGAGCCATGCATAGAAGTTGCAGTTTATCTTTTGATCGACTAAGGGGAATTGCTCGAAGAGCATAGAGGTGTTGAAGCAGGTGGTGGAAAGTGGCGAGGAAGTGATGATGAGTCTAAAGGGATTTAGCTACCTAACACTAAGCATCGATTAAGTTAAAGTTGGACTCGGAGGAGTGCTACAGTGTTGCAAAGGCAGATTTATCAATCGTGAAGAAAGGGACGTAGATGCAAGGAGATGAATAGTAATCATCGCCATGGTAGCACTATCGTATTACAGAGGCGGGACTTTTGTGAAGTCATCGGTCCCTTACTCTCATGGTGGGAGAGCGCATGGTCGTGGAAGGAGTCGAGGAGCTAGACAGAGGTAAACTCCAAGTACTTAGACAAGGCAGAAAGATAGAGGTCAAGGAACTTCGTAATACTGATGTCGACGTGCTTCTCATCAAGATAGCCAAAATTGGGGGATTTCGGGTTTGGGTCAATGCAAGAGTGCTCAGCCAAAGAATGTACACGGTGCTGTACACTTTCTGCTCAGAGGATAGGTTACAAAAATGATGGAGAAGGCGGTACAGCCCCAGAGGCAACCAAAACCAACAGAGACTCGCTTCAGTCGATAAAATTTTGTTTTTTTCGAGCAAAACTTCTTGCACTCTAAAAGTTAAGTGATAATGAGAAGGCAAATTACAGTAGTTAACTCAACGCAAGGAGTGCAAACATTTCAGGTGCTTCAAGTGTGAATAAAGAGCAGGTGAAGGCTAGTAACCGATTTAATGCACGAAGTATAACTCTCGAGGAGGCAGGCTAAATCAAGTACTCTTAGCTTTTTTAACTCTTGAGAGTTGGGCGAAATATAGTACACTCCAGTTCTCTTAGTTACCCAACAAAGGAGTTCTGCACATGTTTGAAAACCCTTCGAAGAGACTTAGCGACAGACAAAAGTTGTCAATTCCTCACCAATGGTGATTGGTTTTGTAGAGAGAAGATTGTCTACTTTATTTTCCAATAGAATGTCAATCCAAAGTTGATGTGATGCGAACTCAATGTCCTTTGGCAAGATCTAATGAAGAATGTTTGCTAGTGTGGAAATAAAGGTTTTGGTTAGAATCGTTTGATATCTGTTCTGTAATAATGAGTTAAGTATATAGATGTTGATCCATCTGCAAATTTCTCTGTCAATGATAAAACAGATGGTTGTCTGTCATGAAAATTGATGCTTTGCCTGGCAGTATTCTTGAGTATTTGTAGGAAGAATGATGAGTACACAAACACAGTGCACATGTTCAAGTCATTATTTCTCTTTGTCCTTACAGCATGAAGCATGTCCAGTTTTTAGATTCTGTAAAATCAATAGGTATATTGTCTATGCAGCTAGCCAAGAAACTCCATCCAGACACCAACAAGGATGATGCTGATGCAGAGAAGAAGTTCCAAGAAGTTCAGCATGCTTATGAGGTTAAATAACCTTAGATATGTCTTAAGCACACGTGATAAAAAAACTGATCTGATTTGGTAGGAAATTTAGTTGTCTAATTAAAATGCCAAAAGCATTAAAACATGAAGTATGCCTTTCCCAGGTCTTGAAAGATGAGGACAAACGAAGACTATATGATCAGGTGTCGTGCCCCTCCTCTTTGCATGTTCTGTTTGTTATACTATTTGATGGATATTTACTGCAAGTAGTTATTGTTGGATTGTTTATTATGTCTGCACACTTTTCTTTGATTCAATTAATGATTGTTATTACCACTGTGTTGTTTAGAGTGAACAGAATGAGATAGAAGAAAAGAGAATGCGAGTGTGAAATGGAAAAGGGGGGAAGCAAAAGAATTCATAAGAACAGAAAACACATACAAAATCCATTGCTGATGCAGATATTATCTTCAAATCACAAATAAATTGTTCATTGGCAAATTATTCTGTACTGATTCCATCTCATGTGGACATTTGGATACAAAGCTGTGCTAACTTAGATTAGAGAAGGATTCTTCTTGCATCTTTCATAATAAGTGTTCAGTTGAACAGTTATTATGTCTTCCTAGTGAAAGTGAAAAATCAATATGCTCTATAGTAGCAAAATCTGTAGTACCATGTTCCATGGAGTACCTTGAAGTATCTAAAAAGCACCTTGGATAGGTTAAACAAAAGCTAATCTTTCTCCAAACAGGACACTTGAACCATTTTTGAAGATGATGTTAATTTTGTTGAACTTGTTGGTCTCTCCTCTTGTTGTCATAGTACCAGTGACTATTCTATCATTCATTATATTGTATTTAATGTTATTAACATAAGAAACCCCTTTATTTGTTAAATCTATTATCAGAATTCTGCCATAGTGCCATATACTTTTTCTACAGGGATTCCATTGTATCCTTTGCATGGTTTTAAGTATTTAATTTGCTGCAATAGAATAATAGACCTTATAGTTATAATCTAGTATGTGGCTTGTGGCTAGCCCAAACAGGAGCGTGCTTGTGGATTAAGTTAGGATTCAAAGTCAGCTATAGTTCGATTACCAATTCTACCTATCCTGCATGCTTAGTATTTCAGTTGAACCCTTCATTGAGCAGGTGTAGGTTCCTGTGTAGCTGTGGGCTCTTCTTTCTGGTTTAGTATTTATGAACATGATACCTGACAGGTTGGTCCCAATGCGTTTGAACAAGCTGCTTCGGGTGGTGGGCCTGGCGGGCCAGGTGGACCATTTGGTTCTGGATTTGGCAATCCATTTGAAGACATCTTCGGCATGAATGATGTATGTAGACTTTTCTTTATGGTCTATCTGCATCACATGTCCTTGTTTAGTGTATGTATATCTAATATATATTTGGGATGATACAATGAGATAGTTTTCGTTGACCCGAGATAGCTATATTAGCAGTCTCAGCTGCAATTTTTTAACAAAAGCGTCGTTTGTATGTACTTGCTTTTGTATCCTTATACAATCCTGAGGATCTGATTTGATGCACAAGTCTATACAGTTGAAGTTCTCAAAAGTCAGTGAACTTATTCAGTTATTTGTACGAGTCATGCATAACAAAGGTATGGATGCAAATATGCATTCTTATTGTTTCTTCTGTTTCTGTACCCAGTTTTTCAAAAACGTGTTCAGAGATACAGATTATGGAGGACAAGATGTCAAGGTTCTCTCTCTTCTACTATTCATTCTTGTTATATCTGCTGTCTCTGATGCATTGTTATATGCACTTTCTCTCATAATTGACCAGTTGCCAAATATTTTTGGCATTTTCTTTGGTAGGTTTCTCTTGAAATATCATTTATGGAAGCAGTTCAAGGGTGCACAAAAACAGTCACATTTCAGGCTCCTGTAAATTGTACTGCCTGTGGTATGACATTCTTTTATCAAGAAAGCTACCATTTCCAATTAAATAAATATTGAGACCTTTAACCAACACACAGTGACACCATGGACACACTTTTTCCTTCATGGCAGGTGGGACTGGTGTTCCTCCTGGAACCAGACCTGAAACATGTAGGCCTTGTAGAGGCTCAGGAATGGTTAGACAATAAAATATCATGCTCCGTTTATCTTTTCTATTGAGTGACGTTTCCTACAGTTAACTGTGGTGTTCTCGTATGTCCACAGATTTTCATGCAAAATGGTCCCTTGAGGTTGCAGACTACATGTTCACACTGTGGGGGATCTGGGAAACATGTAAAGGTAAATATGTTTGATGTATCAATTTGTTTTAAGATGAAATCTTGTGTATGTCTCGACTCGGAACATGGCAAACCACATTCCTTCTGCATGCTTGCATTCTTGAGTGAATTCATGGTTATCATGAAATCTTGTCCTTATATCAAGTCTCAAAATATTCTTCCATGCAAAGTTGGCATGGTTTGCATAAAACAAGAGGAGCATACTTAAGAACTGAGATTTTAGCTGAACAAGCATCTTGAGAAAAATGTTTAAAACAGCTGTTTGAAGGTTCACTGTGAGATAATTCTTGAAAATTAGATGTCATGATAAGTAAATATTGTGTTAGAAGAGGAACTTTGAAGATGAAAGGGCGCTGGCTGTTAAGCTTTATCTGTTTAGTTGTATTTTGTTAGGTTTTAATCAGAGTGTCTATTAACAAATGCATCATGAGTTTTATTTTCATTAAAATAATCTTATTCTTTGTCAATACATAGATGTATGCATATTTTTATATGAAACATCTGCATGCATAAGTATATAATTATCTTGTGATTTGACTGTTTGTATTCAAGTCCTGGATGCTCCACTAGGTGGTTAGCTCTCAAATTGGTACCAGGCATCCAAGGGCTTAATGTGGAACTTGACATAATGAAGGGGTCTAGTCAGAAAAAAATTAGTGTAGTGAAGTCATTCCTTATTGTCAGGTTTCACTCATGATGAATATGCATTTAATAGTAAACATGTCCACATGTTGTAGGTCCATTTGATGACATCACAAATTTCTTCTGTATAGCAAAAATATGCTTGATGATGAAACTCCATTTTCTATTATGTTGTAGAGCTTCTGCAAATCATGCAAAGGACAGAGAGTTGTTGGAGGAACAAAGTCAGTTAAAGTGGATGTGATGGCTGGTATGTTGGATTTATTCCATAAATTTTTCTTCTCTATCTCTAAAGCAAACCAATATGAAGAAATTTATGAGCAATTGATATAAGAAGAAATTTTATGGTGGATGCCAAATTTGAATCTGCTTGCCTCTATGAAACATCTGTTTTTATGGCACATGCTAGCTTTTGCTGCTTCTGTTCTCAAACTTGCTTGTGCAGTTGACATCTAGCTGGGTGAAAGAGCACATAAGTGGTTCCGATGGAAGTTTCAATAAAAACTACTCTTTGCTCGCTTCTTATTTTTCAATTTTTAGTGTTTGTATCAATCCAAGAACAATTATTGTAATCTATAGAATATGTGAATTGTCTTTTTTTGTTACAACCAACTTGTTGATTTAATAACTGAAAATGTAACCACTTGTCATGGAAGCATTGGTTCCTTACTGAACATAGAAGACTGAGTACAATGTGTCTATGCTTGTTCGTGTTATCTTAGTTTAGTTTGCATAACAATATATGTGGTACATAGCTTATTTGATCACATTTGTATATTCAGGGGTGGATGACAATGAAACTATTAAAATATACAGAAGTGGTGGTGCTGATCCTGAGAGCAATCAACCCGGTGATCTCTATGTTACTATTAAGGTTGGCGACTTGTTTATAATGCTGTACATCACTGAACTAAAAGGTGAACATGCTAATCCTCTCAAATCCTGTTTTAGGTTCGGGAGGATCCTGTATTCCGCAGGGACAAAGCCAATATTCTTGTTGATACTGTTCTAAGTGTCACTCAGGTATATAGAGCTTTTGTTCTGTAACCTTCATCATCAATCATGCTTCTTGAACTTAAAGGGGTTTTGTCTGGGTTCCATTGCTTCCATCGAGTTATAGGAAGGAACCAATGTGTTACATGCCTTTCTACCAAAAATATGGTACACTGAATTCTTAGGTTTGAAGTTTTTTCCTGCCTTTGCCCTTCTCTGCACTAATTGGTAAGACTACTGGAAAATGAATCCAATTTGTCTGAAATTTATTTTTTTTTTGTTTGATCAGGGACAGTAACATTATGTACTATATCTTCATAGTTATCATGTGTCTTATCATTATAATATTATAATGCATGTGTGTTGGTTGCTCTCCAATTTAATGTGTCAGCTTTGAAAATAAATATCCTGCTAGCGAAAACAGTACTGATAGGAGAAACAGGAGAAAAAATACAGCATATGATATGGGAGTCATGGAAATGTATACTGATAGTGGTGCACATTATGAAACACATTCTATTAGTTATTATCGGTTAGAAATTAGTTAAACATAGATCCTATGTCTGGAGGTTTTGAACACAATCCACTCCTCTTCGCAGCACACTGACTTGACAGCTGTAACAAGCACCTGTTGACTGACTTGCAGTTTCTTATAAATCCGTTTGACAAACCAGCCGAATATTAGAGAGCTATGTAGCCTTATCTATGTACTTTCTGTTTTTCACCTGCCTAGACAACTCAATGGCATTGCTCATAGGCATGCATTCTCTGGTAGGTCCCAAGGATTTTCCTTCAGATGTAATGCAGCAGATCCGGATGCTGCTTTATTTTTTGATATCTTAACACAATAGCTTTTTATCCTTTGTTCATTTGGCAAACCAGCCTTTTGAGAGACCTTTTCCTTGATTGAGAATAATGTTACTTCAACAATATGTTAAACTTGCAGGCAATGTTAGGAGGGACTGTTCAAGTGCCAACTCTCACAGGAGATGTAGTTCTTAAGGTTTGTCGGACTCAGCTTTGAGATTTCATGTAGGATCATCTGAATGCTTCGAAGCACTTAATGTGCTGAGTGTGCTTGTTTACAGGTTAAGCCTGGTACTCAACCTGGTCAGAAAGTTGTTTTGAAGGGAAAAGGTAACATAGCCAGGATATGCCACTAAATTTTCTTTACTTTGCCGAGAATTAGTGCTATTTACTGATAGGTCAATTTTATCCGGAAAGGAAAAAGAATGAGGTAGATATTAAAATAGAGCTTATGGTCTGCAGGAATAAAGACGAGGAGCAGTTCATACTATGGAGACCAATATGTTCACTTTAGTGTCGTGATTCCAGTGTAAGTCTATTTATTTTTTGCATGTCTAATCTTAATAATCTTCTGAGTTCACTAGCTAGTTATCTGTTGTTCTATATTCTGTCTATCGTGCAGGAACTTGACACGGAGACAACGCATGCTGATCGAGGAGTTTGCAAAAGAGGAACAAGGCAACTCTGAAAAGGAAGAAGCAGCTGCGGGAGCATCAAGATAACCTATCACACAGCTTTGGAATTACTTCTGCTGAAATCCACTTGCTTTAGATTTTATGAGCCCGCTTTAATTTTTATATGGGATATTTTATTTAATCCTCGCCAACATTGTATGTTTCCCATATCTGATGGGTGAATTTTGATATTATGATAGGGTTATTCCTTTGCAAAACCTTTCTTCTCGTAGGACCCCTACTGGACTTTTTTTGATTTTTGACTTTCAATAAAAACACTAGTATAGTCAAAGCACTACAAAAGATTCCTTAATGGAATCAGGTTGTTTTTTTTTTTTTTTTTGTAATTACATTTGATTATAATATGATAGATGAAGTGGAAGTTTTTGGTTTTGTGAAGGTGACAGCCTGGTGCTGCTGTTGAGAAACGGGAAATCTCGTGGTTGAGTTTATAGTTTTTTTTAATTCCTGTTTCTTCATCATCATCATCATTATTATTTTATTTTTATTTTTACATTGTAAGCATATTCTTGGTTGCTGGAAGATGATGAGATGTTGCTTCGTATCACATGCAACAGGGTCGGTTATTAACTATGGGAAGGGGGGGGGTGAATCTTCCCAACGTGACATCGCACAAAAAGGTAAAAATTTAGTTATTTTCCAGCGCAGATCTTTGGATTTAACACAAGGTGGTGTGGTAGTCTTCTTCTGTTTGGAACTCGAAATGAGGTATGGAAGGAATCAAACTTGGCATTCAATTATGTTTATCGAGACTCAGATTGCGTGCTTCTCTATTTTCTAATCTAATCCAGGAATGTATGTATATATATATATATATCATAAAACTAATGAAATACGAGTGGAGAGACTTGATCCTTATGATTTGGTCCATTGTCATACTAGTTTATTTCAAACAGCCTTTTACAGAAGATGGAAGCCCCAGTCCAGTGCCTGTGCATGATGTTGACTTCTTATTTCTCTTGTTCCCAAATCCTCATCTTGTAGGTGTCGTCATATTTATCGAAAAGTAGCTCTTCTTCTTGACTGTAAATCCATGATGCTTCCTTCGCTCCTGGTTCCAACAAGAGAGCAGGTGTTAGACTGGAAGCCATTTATGTCCCTTAACAATCAATGATACTATTGCAGATGTCCAAGAGAACAACCTCTTCAAGTACTCCATGATGAGCATGGAATAAGTACAGTGAGTGAGGAGGAACGGGGACGATGCTTCACAAGATAAAGAATCACACACACACACACACACACTCACCAATCACTGAAGACCATAGACCAGCAGCGCGCCAACTGCAGCGACCCCAACGGCTAGGCCAACAAGCACCCCAATGGGTGGCAGTCCGCCGCCGATAGGTTTTCCGGTCTCCACATCGTACCGCACGAACCGCTTCTTCGGTGCATTGCATTGCGGGCAAATGTAGGTATCAGGCTGCAAAACAAGCTGGTTTTGTTACCGGGAAGCATGTTTAACTTGTTATATAAAATTCTTCATCAAACACAAAACACCTGTACTGTCTAATGATAAACAATCTTGTATGAAGACATTATTTTCCCCCTCACTTGTATTCAACAAACATTTTGGGTCATAAGCTATTTGACTCGATTTCTGTGGTGTGATTCTCAATATATGGATTGTGCATTAGGATAGATGACATTGTTATTCAAGATATTATTGGAAGAGAATTGCAAATTGCAACTCCTATCAAGATTAAGAAATTAGCAAGATTCCTGCTACTAAGGTTTTGACCCTCCAAAGGCATAATAAAGTTCTGATACGACAGCTTGCATTTATTCATCATTTATCAGATTCTTATATCTACGAAAAACCTGCTAAGCATCAGTCTTTGGTCATATTAACCAATAGATTTCATGGCTAACTTCTTTCTTATTTGATATTCAATTCAGTGTGAGTTACATAAGCAGTAAACACTTGATGTTAGGTGAAGGACTCTTAATGATACAATCACAAATAGAAAAGAACCTTCCCCTGTAATTAATTGTAGATTGGTCTATAATTACATTCAAATGACATGGGGACTTATTGGTTATTTATCAAACACTGATGCTTCATTCCTTAGACCGTAGTGAGTTCTACTAATTTTCTGAAAATTGTTCTTAGAGAATTAAGCTCTCGACACTTTGCTAATGACAGTGATTGATAGACAACTACAATGTTGCAACAATGAGAGAAGGTCAGAATCAATTATCCTTGCCTGCTCGTCGAAAGGCTTCGGTAGAAAGTATATAAAGCCACAATCAAGGCATATGTGAGTCGCTCTAGCCTGCACAAGGTGCATACAACGATTATAAAGAGGAAAAGCTGCAGTTCGATGAACACGAATAGCAAGATGCAGTTTGGTATAAATAGATCTGAACATTCAATACAAGACAATAGCCTGAGATGAAACAATTAGCTTGCCTTTTGTGATTCTGTCAAGGTTCGACCAAACCGAGGAGGAGCTGGCCTCTTAGTTAATCGTTTTACGTCTACGTCTGCTCCCCTGTGAGAATGAAAAAGAAATGCATGAGGTAGCAGAATGATTATTTTCTGATGAACCTAATTAGTAACTAAGATAACTTGCAAATTACTAATTCTTAGCATACTTGTGTTCACTCTAGATGTATCTGTCCCTGAGTCTTTCATGCCAATTAAACATATAGATCATGTACTTCTCATCTCTGCTTATATGAAAGCAATTAGGGGAAGCAAAAACAATTTTAATCACATGAGCCAACTGCTTAAAACATCAAAATACAAGTTGACTTCTTCTCCTCCATCCAAACAGAAAATATTGGACAAAAGGCTCTAATTAGTGTTCTCCTTGCTTCCTAATTTTGTAAGGCTTGTAACATAAGAATTCAGAAGATGATAACCTGCTTACTACAAAGTAAACAGAGTCTGGCTTTGCTTGGATAGCGGTTTTAGTAAATCCCAGTTTGTCAGCAGGCCACAGTTCATCGCCGAAAAAGCTGCTTGTGTACAAGACTTGATCGCCGGCTTTTAGTCCTGCTTTTGCTGCATTTCCACTAGAATCCACCGCCTAAAAACAGGATCATGTTAGATACAATCAGCCAAGTCGAGAAAATGCTTAGTTAGGTTTGGTTTATAAAGTTGCTGACTTATCCTCTTCTCTTCTATTGTAAATTTCATTATAGAAAAAATGAAAGCACGATCAGTTTACCTGACTTCCTTAAGCATATGGTAGTGAAATTATTCTTTTAATCTGACCAAAAGAAACATAACAGCGGCAAATCCTGTCATAGCCAAAGACGTGTAAATCCTAAACAAGATGAGACTTGTTCTGACTTATGTGTTGCTTAAATGTGAAAACTTCACACTTCAAGAAGAGCTTACCGTTTTTGCAAAATAAAGAATGGGTCATTCGAATTTCTGTAGGATATTTCTCAGAGTTGTGTGTTGGATAATTACTCGAAGAATCCAATTCTTGAATAACTAGTAAACAATAGGACTTATATGTTGTTTGCAATAGGCATCAGCAATTAATGAGATTAATATAATGGTTTTTATCTATAATAGGTTGCAACATTCTTGTTACGGTTTTTGCGCGAACAAATTCATCACTGTTGATGAAGATAGAGAGTGTATCATCGATTCCACGACACAGAATTCACACGGATACTCAATGTGAAGACTTCAATTTTATTTTTTTTCCCATAGCACCACAAATCCGATTCATAAAATTACAAAAGAAAAAAGGAAGGGGAAAGCTTAAACAACCACTTTGATTAATTTTATATCAATCCTTTTCTTGTGGTAAGGGTTTTCCTTCTTAAATTCCAAATGAACACATTTGGTTGAAAGAGAATATGAAGAATCCACACAACTTTTCATGACAAGATTCTAAGAACCATAAATAAGCTTTATACGGTGCATTTTTACAGTACTTTCTCCACTGCTGGATTTGCCTTTCTACCAAAATTAAAGATTATGAAAACAATATGGTATCAGATGAGCACATCACATTAATAAAATACCCAATCTCACACAGCTCTGCACCATCAATACCATAAATAAGCCTTACAAGTGTAGTTTTTTTTATAACAGAGAGATTTCCTCAACTGCTCTGCATGAGAAAATCTATCTGCTCAGTTAAAGAAATCTTCTCTTTCACCGTGTATAAATAGACTTCATGTGATACCAATTGGAATGTGCTTTTCTCTTTTACCTTTACGATTTCATTCTTGCGTTCTCTCATTTTATCAGTTTTCTAGTCCTGGATTCGCTTTCCTATCGAAATTAAAGATTACGAGAACGTAACGATGTTCTAGAACAGACGATCATACCGCATCGCATCAACGAAGTCCCCAATCTCACACAACTCTGCACTATCAACTATTCTCAACAAGGTTGAAGAAAAGAAGAAGTACTTGTCTAGCTAGGTAGGCAGAGTCAGGAATTGATATCTCACAGTAATGACGACTCCACCGCCTGGTTTCTGGCCCAAGGTGAGCCCCAAGGGCTTGTCGACGTCTACCTCTATGTTCTTGGATGCCCCCGCTGTTTTTGCCCTAACCACAAGCCCTCGTCTGCCTCCAACAGCCCCGTTACTCTTCATCCCGGCCGAGGAGCAGTTGCGCTTATGCTCCAACAACGAGGAGCCATGGAAAGCAGATTTCTGCACCGACAGGAAGAAGGGTCACTTGGGCTCACAATTCCATGTGCAATCTGTAGTTTATCGCCAGGAAAGCTCGGAAGAGCATGCAGCTCACCTGCGCAGCGAAGAGGTGTGGAGTGGCGGAGGGAGGTGGAACCGATGTGACTCTGAGAGTGTGGTTGATTGGGGAGGTAGCAGCAGCAACAGCTGAGGCAGAAGCTGCTGACATGTTTGCCGGGGGTGCAGCCGAGACATGGCCACAAGCTGGGATAAATCGTAAGGGATAGTGGGTTCAGTGGATGGAAGAGACCTGCACGAGGATAGATTGGCCACAGGTGTGGTGTGGAAGAACCGTGACCGCTTGTCGGCGACAAGAGCAGTATGGTATGGTGACCACAAGCAGTTCTGTAATGACAATAAGAATAATAATAAGAATAATAATAATAATAATAATAATAATAATAATAATAATAATAATAATAATAATATAAAATTAATCATAAGAGTTTTTTTATCCTGTTTAATGTAATGTAAAAAAAAGTAAAATTATATTAAAAATTAATTTTATTTCATTTTGTGTAAAAAAACAAATAAAATTACTTCAATTTCATTCCATCTTCACATATATATATATATATATATATATATATATATATATATATATATATATATATATATATATAAGTTAATCTATAATCGACCTTCAAGGGTAACTCAATCTAAATGTTTATATATCATCTCGGGAAGTCTCAAACCTCTCTCAAATGCATTGAATCTATACCCAACAAGTATAAGCCCCACGATAAGTAATTTTGATAACTTAGAATCAAGTGTTCGATGATAAATATGCCTATGTTATAGTCAAGAAAAGCTCGATAGCAACAAGGAAAGTCGAGATACATTAGATTCATTTTAGATACCCAAAGTCTAATTTGGTGCATCTTGTTTGCAACAAAAATAATTCTTTATGATATTTTTGAAATATAATCGTAATTAGATGTTTGAAGTCTTCTCCGTGGAATATAGGATATTTATACAATACCATTGGAAATTTTTTTGAAAAGATGATCAGCATCAATAAATAAATAATAGATTCTCGAGCAAAAGGATAGAGGAAAAGAATCGAGAAATTTTATTTTTAAAAAAAAATATTAAAAAAATGTAAGTCCTGAATCAAGTAAACTTCTTTTTAGCTTTATCTCATCTCTCCTCCTCTGATTATTTCTAAAATATTACATTAATCCTCATAATTAAATATTTTAATATGTTCGAATCTACGTGGCAAAGGTTACATTTCAATGGCAGAGTAATATAATCTTCTTTCATTTGCAAATACATGCAGGCTAACAAAGAAACACCACTTTGGATCGAAAGTGGAGCTCATCACTCATGCACGATGGGTGGGATCTCAAGCGGGAGAAGCGCGAAGGTTCCGATGATCCATCCGATATCATTTATCATCAGACTACGGGTCACAGTACTTGGTAGTGACACTATCTCAGCGCAAGAGAAACATAATGCCTAGCTTTTGGACTCGAGGAACGAGACAATAATAATGGAAGAGAGAGAGAGAGAGAGAGAAGAGGGGAGGAGATTGGGCTACGAAGTGCAGGGTGATGGAGTACGTGGTCGCCATTATAACATGGCATAAGAAGAGAGAGAGAGAGAGAGAGAGAGAGGGGATGAAGATGACGATGAGATGGATGAACTCGAGGTTGTTGACCTTTTCTTTTCTTCCTCCTATATATTTATTCTTGACAGATTTAATTAAAAATAAATAAAAGAAATATTTTTTTAGAATGTAAATGTAAATGTAAATTAACAAAATCTCATCAATAAATTAATAATAATTAAAATAAATTAAGTGGAGAAATTTGAAGTAGGAAGAAATTTCCAAGTTTGCAACAATCACCAACAATTCCATTCGGGACAAAAAATTTGTCCCATCTTAATAATATTGCAAAGTCACTGATTTGAAATATTAAAAATAAATAGTATTAAAAATGGAAATAAAGGTTGTTAATAATGGTTACAGTTTTAACTTTTGAAAGGATTATATAATCTAAAGCTCAAATTTAAAAGAATAAATATGAAATCCACTGATTTATAAATTGCAATATATATATATATATATTTATTTATTTCACGCACATGAGGAATCAACCATTGACCTCTGTGACTCGCCAAGGCTATGACCAAGACAGCGATGACAGGCTTACACCACGATAGGCTGCCATGCTGAAACACTGTTGGCCAAGTGACCATCTGCTGCTGACCTTCGCTGGCCCACCACTCACAGAGAGAGAGAGAGAGATGTGAGCAGCTTCTGCGATGGAGAAACGTTCAGGCGCGGTAAATGAGCACAGTGGGTGATTGCAGTCATGGGGAATAGGTGAAGTCGTCAGGAGCAGCGGGGAAAACAATGCATGCAGGAGGAGTCACTTCAAGAGGGGCCAGTCCCGCCAGTCCCTTTCCAGGACAGGACCGGTGACGCTTCCCCAAAGCATCAACTCCAAGAGTCTCTCTCTCTGTCTCTCTCTCTCTCTCTCTCTCTCTCTCTCTCTCTTCTTTTGCCAGCGAAGAAAGAGGGGGAGAAGGAACGAAGAGAAAGAGGTCGGGAGTTGGACTGTGGACGAGATGATGGGATCATGATAGGGTAATCATTCCTTTATTATCTCGTGAGCTGCTTCCATCGGTGGGCTGGCTGTGGTTTTGGGACAAGAGAAAAAGGTCTCTTCTGATCCCGTTAAAGTCAGTTTCAGAAAGCAAAAAGTGAAAGATAGTAAAGAGAGTTCAAAAGTATTGAGAGAGAGAGAGAGTGAGTGAGTGTGTGTGTTGCAGAAAAGTAGAGATAGAGATGGGTGGGGAAGAAAGATGCTGGCTCTGGTATTATTACATCTGAAAAGAGCTCTTTTACCATCCATGATCCATCTGCTAAAAGGGAACAAGAAGAGGAGCTTAACAATAGTTCCGGATTGTTCTTACACGGGACATGTATCGCATTCTCAGGGAAGCACAACAAGTAAGTAAGATCAAAAGCACATCAAGAAAAGCCTTCACCATTCTTCCAATGATTCCCTTCATTTCACGTTTAATGCCCTTTGGCTCGGTGCTACGGATAACTAAGGTGTTAAACTTGCTTTGCCTCGTCAGAGATGCAACTCAGCTTGATGTCAAAGGTATAGCGATTCTCATCCTGCGGTCATGCTAATGATCTATTTCACTTTTGTGCTTTACGATCTAAATTTTCTGACACTTGGAGTTCCGACCCCATGTTGTTCGAGTCTGCCTGTGACAGGCTTTATAAATGCTGCTGCATGTACAAGTAAGTGTTACACCTTCATTAATCTCTTCATGTGTTGGTTGATGTGCTTACCGAGACTAAAAGTAAGTTACAAGAGTCAAGAAAAATTCACCCTCAAATAACAAAACATCGATACATTCCGATCACACAGGACTAGGCAACACCTTTTCTAAGTTACTGTTCACACACATTATAGAATGATAAAGGAGTCAGCTATATGACAAAACATTGTTGATTTTACATAAAGTTGAACATCAAAAACACACTTGTATTGACATGATTCTATGAGGATTTTCTTGTGATGACAATGGTTTGTTTCATGAGTCTCTGCAGGTACATTGCGAGATTTGCTCGAGGTACTCAAGCACATCCTAGGTTTAACATATATATATATATAATGATCAATTCCATGGCTGTTCATATCATCTTTGCTTAGGCTTCCATCCAACAGAACGCTGTATATATTTTTCAACAACACAATCTTAGTTTTGCTTACAAATATATGAATTCATACACGTCAACATAACACTATATATATATATATATATATATATATATATATATATATATATCTTTATGGAACACCATCTTAGTTTTGCTTACAGATATATGAATTCATACACACATTATTTTGTCTTGCCCTCTAATCAATTGTCTCCTTTACCTTTTTCTTTCTCTTTAACTGATACTTGCTGTGGCTGAACAAAGTCATCTTACGAAAGAAGTGGTGTCAATGATATCTGCCCAATGAGATCTCGAGATTTGGATCATTTGGGCATGATGAGTTAATTTCCGTAAACATTTCAGAGCTTATCGGTTGCGTCTCCTGCTGCAAAAAGAAAGACAAGCATCTGTCTTGTGTTCATAAAAATGGAGATACAAGTATCGAGATGTATATATTTTTCCTCACACGAAAATAAACAGTTTTAGGACACTTTAACGATGACAGATGTGGTAAAAAGTATTCCAATAGAAGATCGAGTGAAGGGATTGTTTTGGATACCTTCCAGGACCGCATGCAAGCTGTAGTGGAATCACTTAGTTTGCGATTATTATACAAGCTTCCCCTGATGCAAAAAAAGCTCAATCTGTCAGCAAATGAAACCATGGACTACTTACTACAAGCGTATGCCTGAGTTTTAAGACCGGTTTATTTTGGATAAAGTTAACATGATTGTATGAGTCATTAGTCCGAAAAAGAAGCTGCAAAGAAGTTTCAAAAAGCTAGCTTTTGCACACAAAATCTCAGACACAATGAATACGTGTCTCACTTTGGGAGCCTCGGAGATCCCAGAAATGTCCTTTTAGAACAGATTTTTCAGAAGAAATTGGGTCTACAACAACAAGGGGAGAGAATAAGCCTCTTTACTATTCTTTTGAGGGATCATAGAATGATTGATCATGGATGTCTAAATCCTTGACAGGATGGTAGTGGGAAGAGAGGAAAGGTTAACAATTAGTATCTACTACTCTCTGTCTGTGATCAGCAACATATGTTCAAGTGATTTGTAAGAAAGACAAAAAAAACCATGGGGTTCAGATGAAGGTTAACAATTACATAACAAGTAATCATTTTCATCCCAAAGACCATGCACCTACATTCTCTTGTTCTCATTGAAACCAAAAGAAAATGTACAAGGAAGATCCCACAAAAGTATTTTATGTTTCTGACATGCTACATCTAAACTTATGTCTTTTACCAAACTTATGTCTTTCAAAAGAAAGCACTGGTTTCTTGCGAGTCTGACATCAAATTGTAGCTGCTTCAGTGTGGCAATACTTTAGATATAATAAGCCTAGAACATATTTCAGTAGGTCAGGACATCACATCATATTGTTTGATCTCTTGTTGTTAAGTAGGTTTTTCATTCTTCACATGCTTTCTTTTTTTGTTTGGCTCATTAAAATTTTTGTTTCAAAGAAGAAAAATAAATAAACTTCTTTAGGGTATAGTTTTATGTAGGTATACAGATCCACAGCAAGCCACTTCAGATGGGTTAAAACATTGATGTTTGTGCATTATCAAATCTTTCTGGAACATATACGTCCTTCCGTTTCATGCTTCTTCAGCTCAGCACTGATTAGGCTGAGCCATATATGGCAAATATGATCATCTGATGATCATTTAGAACAACAAGATTTTGACAGTGCATAACCTAAATGCATCCATTGTACTTAGCAAAAGTGGATGATTGTTACCTTGAGGAATTGCTGCTCCATAGAGCACCATGATTGGATCCATGATGCGCGGCTGATGATTCTGATCCATGGTGATTGTGAACGCCTACCAGGTTTTCTTCGGAATTCTCCTCGGCAGAACCATTTGCAAACCCATCTGATTGGCCTGGAACAAGCAGTCAAATCCACTGTAAAAGGAGACTAACTCGCAAGCCTTACAGGCAAGAAATGTGGGAAACGAATTCTTCTCTCAACCTGATGAAGCTGCCGGTCTATCGGTGTTCTTCACAGTCCGATACATCTACAATCATACGACACAGTTATCATATCCAAAAAACATATATCATTTTGTTTTAAGCAGCATCTACTTGTACATAGACATAGATGAACTCCCCTATCCATTTAAAGATTTTTTGTAGCTGCAGGGTGGGAAAGATCTGAAATAACATGCACAACACTGTCCTTCATCTTTGCTTTCGCTAAAGCATGGTTGCAACTTATTAGAGTATTTTCCTGGACTGCTCTCGTCCCTTTTTATTACGGTGCAAAAGCTGCCGGAGAGAGAGAGAGAGAGAGAGAGAGAGAGTACACCAGTAATTAATGGAATAAAGGCTAAAAAGATGGAGAAATTTCCTTGGGTTGTTGTTGTTGCAGAAGAAACAAAAAGGAAGGAAATATTTGCAAGGAAAAGGAGATGCAAGTGAAAGATCATCATTAATCTTACTTTAGATGCCCATATTTATAGGGTTTCCTCTAACCTGCAAGTGAGATTTGACATGCGCCAAGGTAAGATCTTTGACATCCATGAGCTCTAGAACAGACTTGGGCGTAGCCCCTGAACTCCAACAAGTCAGAACAGAAAAGGTAAGATCGATCTCGCCATCCATCTGAATAATCTCTACAGCTGAAAGGTGTGAATGAGGGGAAGTGAGCATACTCTCATGGCCTCCCAACAGCTCTACGGCATGGACGAAGCGGGCATGGAGTGTGGTAGTCCACCGCATCCTCGGCGCTCTCGTCGTCCTTCTGGCGGCGAACCTCGACGGCAGATACCTTGGTCTCGGCAAGTCTTGGCTGGGCTGTAGCTGGTGGGGGGAGAGTAGAGGAAAGGAAGGTGGGTGTTGGTAGATTGGGATGCCTCGTATGGGCTTCAGCGAGATGTGATCTTGGTGATACCCCTCGGGAAGTAGGGGGAGGTGGTGGTGGGGTTGGGGGTGGTGTAAGATGTCATCGCTTGTGGTCGTGGAGTCCGTGACACCCGGGTTCACCGACGAGAGCTTGAAGGCGGCGGCAGAGCTGGCTGCGGATGCGGTGACGTTGTTGTTGGTTGTGGTGGTGGAGTCCAAGGTTCTCCTCCAGAACCCTAATTCCATCTTCTCATCTGGCTTTCTCCAGCCTGATGGTGTGGTGTTTGGGGGGCTGATCTGAAGTGATAAGTCTAGATGTGCTGAAAACAGCTCCATTTGATCATCCAGATTTCTTCTTCTTCTCCTCCTCCTCCTGCTCCTCTTTTTCAAGTTACTACAAATCTCTTTCCTGTCTGAGCTCTTCTCCCCTTCCTGATTCTTCTTCTTCTTCTCCTTAAGTTTCTTCTAGTCTCTCTCCCGTCGGAGCCCTACCTCTTTCCGTGATTAATGTTATGCGAGAGAGAGAGAGAGAGAGAGAGAGAGAGAGAGAGAGAGAGATGTACTACAAGCTAAATCTGTGTGAAATGATGGGACTGTAGGGTATGTGTATATGTATATGTGGTAGTGAGTGGATGTAGTGGCAACATGGTGTCTGTACAAGAAGTGCATATAAAGTGAACATGGAGGGTAAACATTGTGTGGGGTGACACAGGTCGATTTCTCAGGCTGTTTTGGAATGCTGTGGAAGAAAATGACACTTGAAAAGCTACATGAACATGAGAGAGAGAGAGAGAGAGAGAGAGAGAGAGAGAGAGAGAGAGGAAAAACTGGAAAAAGTTTTGATTCCCTGAAACCTGTTGGGTTAGGCAATCTCTGAGTTGAGAAGGAATATTTTGTACAAGGTTCTTATGGAAGTTGAAGAGTAGGCTTGGTGGCATCTGTACTGTTTCTCCCACTCAGTTGTGGGTTTGACCCTTTCAAGTCTACAAAATAATCCCATGGCTTTGCTTCACATCATTTCCTTCCTGCCATAAGCATTCATGGAGAGAACACAAAGTTAAAGGTTGTCATATCCCTCCCACATAACAAAAGGCAATAATCCCTTTTATCTATCTACAATCTCTTTTCTTCTTCTTCTTCTTCTTCTTCTTCTTCTTCTTCTTCTTCTTCTTCTTCTTATTATTATCATTTCATAATATATGAGAGAAACAAATATGCAAACAAACAAAGAAAGGAAAAAGGAACATTTTCTTTGATAGAGAATGATCTGTTAATTTGGGATAACGAAATGGTCCAACAAGCATTGGAAGGAACTATTCCAACAAGTATTGGACCAACTTAATGCAAAAAAATTCAGCAAAGAACAAGGAGACTCTGATAGTGAATTATTCTTTCAAATAAATTATCAACACATTAAAGACGATGTAAAAAATTTAGAGAAAAAAAAAATAGCTTTCAAAATTATTCGACAACTTTGCAAGTCTCCTCGAAGCTTTTCCAGCATCTGCTGCCCTTTATGTACCCTCAGCTATCTTTTACGCCGGGTGACATTTATATCAAATTCCAGAGTTTTTAACTGGTCCTTGGATGAATCTGGCAACCTAATCTAATCACTCTGTTTTGTAGGCTCTAACTTGGTCTCTCATCTGTGGTATGTTCTCATGCTAAAGAATTAATGCCAGATAGGTAAGGTTTGATCTGTCTGAATGCTGCTGAGATGATTCTCATAGTACCGAAAGAAAGAAAGAAAGAAAGATATTCGAGTAAATTTCTCCTGTTCGAAACACAACTTACGGTCGATGAAGCTGAGAAATCAGTCAGGTATCTGAAGACAATATTGTAACCCAGATGTACTTTGCAGAATCCGGATAGATCTGGGTAAACCTACATGAATTAACACCTTCAGCTCAGGAAAATGACACCCTAACCATTCCAACATGCACCGGTTGCTTTCTGTCATTAAGGTTCTTCGCTTCGAGGAAACTGCTGGAGGCCAAAAATGCCATGAGATGTTTGAGCACAACACATGATTTGTAGCTGCAGAATTGCCATCACATTGTGCCATCAGTGTGCTGTAGCACAATCTGAGGACACTTTTGGAGGTCCCAAGCTCCATGAGAAGGATGTGGTGAAACCTGCAGCTCATACCTAATGCGAGCAGGGCCGGTCGGTCATCCATATTAGATGGTGCATCATATCGAAGAAATTTATGTTGTTCCCCATGCATGGGCACATCGAACATGAATCATGTGTCGCATTTTGTGCGTCAACGCACGGAAGTCTTTGTTCTTGATGGTGGACTATTATGCAGTGAGCAAACACAGATTTTGGTACTTGTGTTTTGCTATCCGGAAGATCCAAGGTTTGAATTACACAAATAATATCTCTATATTTAGATAAAATACCTTGTTATGCATTGGGTGTCCCTTGGTTGCACTATTTATTGGGTGTCTCTTTACCTCAAACACCATAGCCTCCTAGCCTTGGAGGTGACAATGTACCGACGACAGCAAGCTATGTTTAAACCTTTTATTACACTCGGAAACAAGCTCTTTAGATTGGAAGGTAAGATAGTTGTATTCCATGAATGTGGTCACTTAAGGAGCATCTTTACACAGTAAAAGATTGGGTTAGCCAAAGTCTACTCTCCTCTTCCCTCGTCAGCGTATCCCTAGATTCCAATAATGCATGATGTATCCAAACATGAGGTCAGGAACCACAAGGGAGACGAAGGACCCTGCAAGCAAATAGCTCAGCACATAAATCTTTCTCACAAAGCAGGCATACTTTTTTATATGTTTCATAGAATCGATGGGCTTATAATTATCAATCTTGCTGCTACTCGAATAGTTGCCTCACTGATTCAACCGATGATATCTAATTCATGTGTGCAAGGTATGAACAGTTGGATAGGAAGATTTGGAGGTGATGTCTTGTCCTTGTGACCATTGTGGTATGGTATGTGTGTTTGGGAGTGCGATCAATCAGCGTCAAATAGTTGTGGGGGGGGGGGGGAGGGGGAGATGAGGATCATCGGATTGGATATGACATAAAAGCGTCAAATAATTAAGGGGGGTCGGTCAACAAGCGGAAGGTGGAAAACGAGGGTTTTCCTCAAAACTTAGCTATCCATGCCATGCCATGCCAATGCTTCCTACTTGTGTACCTTATCAATGCCGATTGACGAGTTCTCCAACCTGTGTTAACATCCATCTCGTTACTAAAGCCTCATCGATCGGTGGGTGGCTGTCACTCGATGGTAGGATATGGAAATGCCTTGTTGAGTTTGAGAAGAGTAGACGCAACAACAAATGTGTGCTCCTAAGCTTCTCTTTTGTTTTTGGTAGTGTCTGTCGTTGTTGTTGTTGTTGTTGTTGATGAGAAGGTGTGTCATTTCTATTTTGATACAATAATAAAAAGGAAAAGAAAGAAGAAGAAGAATGGTGTGATTTTGATGAATTGATTTTGAAGAATGGTATTATCTTTCTACGGAATTCTTATCTATTTATTATAGGGATTAGTTGACATTTTTTGGAAATTTATATTTAATGTTACATATACTTACCCTTTTAAAGAATGATTAAGGTTCATGTGAATTGAAGAAGTAGTAGTTGCATCTCGGAAGAAGAAAAGAATTAAGGAAAGCAGCACCCCATTAATAATTGGGTGGCCCCATCGTAGCTGTGATGTGAAGTGGATAAGCATTGAATTAATGCGGTTTGTCTCTCTTCTTTTACTTTTCCTCGATCCCAAGTGGGAAATAAACCCATCCATCCATCCATCCATGAGACGTAAAGAACATACTACTTCATCAAACCAAATCACCCAACAGCTCCACTATCACATCACTACCAAGTCAATATTTTTTAATAAATAAAATAAATAAAATAAATAAATAAATAAATAAATAATGAAGAGAGGAGGACTAAAGCTTTTATCAACTAAGTTGGTTTATATATATATATATATATCTAATTCGTGAGATTTTTATAAAAATTAAAAAAAAAAAAGCTTAAAAGACCTTTTTTAATATTTATATTTAAAATATAAAATATTACTTCCTGTTCGGCGCGGCGCTATCCGACCGTCCCTAATCCCCGTCTCCACCCTCCTTCGCTTCGATCGGAGCTCCTCTGATCTCGGCGGAAGAATCGATGCGGCGAACGACGGCTTCCGCGGCCACCGCTCACTCGAGCCGTTCGTCAGCAAGACGTACGAGATGGTCGACGACGACCCATCGACTAACCCCACCCGTCTCATGGGGCCTGGCGAGCAACGGCGACAACACAACAATTTCTCCCTGCGTAAGCCTCTTTTAGCTCCGCCTCCTTTTGCTTTGATTTCTTTTCCCCCTTCTCGGTTACCAGAGTAATCGTCGACTCGACTCCGGGCCTTACTCCTTAAAGTTTGCTTTTGGATGATGGATTTCTTGCATCCATCTGCCTTCTTGGCGATGTCTTGGGGATAATGAAGTAGTTTGAATTCAACAGCCTAAGAGTTGCTAATCTAGTCGAAACTTCTACATAGGTGTAAAGGAACCATTTTCTGGTAGGAATCGCTCACCGCATTGATCTTTCAAGTCGAAAAATCAAGAGTCTTTGGTGACCTCGGATTTGGAAAGCCGTGCAAGGTTCCAAGTTTGGGGTGAGCTTCATAGGTTAGCAAGGAGGAACTCGCATCCTTTCCTTCTCCTACGGCATATCCTTAATTTGTCACCTAAGCTTCGACCGGGTGCAAATGGGCTAATTTGTGGAAACAGATTATGTTTCAGCGTGACGACCTAGTTTTCACACACATGTTACTGCTTACAGTTTCTGCTATCAGCTCGAGTCCACTTATTTGGCACCATTGTGCCACATTACATTCAACAGTTGTAGATTCATGTTGCATAGATTTCTTTGAAGATCAGATTTTTTTTTTTTTTTGAGAATATCTAATTCAATGAAAGTTCATTTACGTAATGCCAAATGTAACATCGCTGGTAGTTGGCATGGTACGTTGCATTGACATGGCATGATTCAATAAGAATAAGAGAATATGATAACGATTGTATAGATTCGCTTTGATAACCTCCCCTGCATCCTTGATAGCTCTATGGTACTGCCGCATCGAGCTAATGGAGATGTTACGAAACCCTTTGGCCATAAACCTTGGTTTAGGTTTTGAAAGATATTATTTGATCGATGACTCTGCTTTGATATCTTGATAGTTGTTTTGTGGTTCACTCAGTGTTCTGAAAAGGCGCTCAAGCGTTTTGAAAAAGAGCGCTCGAAGATGGTCCAGGTGAGGTGATTTGAATGGACGCGAATCGAGCCCGTGCTTGAGCCTAGGCGTGCGCCTAAGCCAATTGAAGTTGGGGTTCAGCTCACCTGGTTCAATCGATTTGAAAAAGAGCGCTCGAAGATGGTTCAAGTGAGGTGATTTGAATGGACGCGAATCGAGCCCGTGCTTGAGCCTAGGCGTGCGCCTAAGCCAATTGAAGTTGGGATTCAGCTCACCTGGTTCAATCGATTTGAAAAAGAGCGCTCGAAGATGATTCAGGTGAGGTGATTTGAATGGACGCAAATCGAGCCTGTGCTTGAGCCTAGGCGTGCGCCTAAGCCAATTGAAGTTGGGGTTCAGCTCACCTGGTTCAATCGATTTGAAAAAGAGCGCTCGAAGATGATTCAGGTGAGGTGATTTGAACGGACGCAAATCGAGCCCGTGCTTGAGCTTAGGCACATGTATCGAAGATGGTTCAGGTGAGGTGATTTGAACGGACGCAAATCGAGCCCGTGCTTGAGCTTAGTGATTTGAGCGGATGTAAATCGAGCTCGCGCTTGAGCTTAGGCGCATGCAGCATGCGCCTAAGCCAATTGAAGTTTGGGTTTAGCTCACTTGGTTCAATTGATTTAAGTTGGTTTAACTGAACCAACTGAAGTCGTTCGTTCCTCTGTCATAAATGTTAATCGTTGTTAATAATAGTTAGGTTTTTAGCAATATAGCCTATGAAATGTTAAAAAAAATTGGTCTAGTCACTTCTAACATTTTGGTGCTTTAAATGTAATTTGGTGTTTTGTTGGAGACATTTGAAATATGAAATTGTATGAGGCTAATGTATTATCTCATTTTTATTTTCTTGATCATATATTTTTTGTAATTATATTTTTTTTATAATTTTAATATTGGGGTGTGTCTCGCTTCGCTCGAGTATCCGTCTGTCTGTCCGACGTTTTGACATCTTGGTGCCTTTTAGCACCCAGCACCTTCCGCTACATTGGGTTTGGCAATTAAAAGAAGGTCTATGTATTCCATGTCTTAGGTATGGCTGTTCAAAAGATTTTGACAATAGTGATTGAAACTTCAATTGTTGGATGGAAGCATTCTCACCGATGAGTAGCTCCAAAATCTTGTTGACATGACAGAAAATTCTTTTCTGTCTCTCTATTTCTTTGTTGCTGTCTACCATACTTTTTGAGATCGTTTCGTTGTGAACTTCAATTTCAGAAACTAGCTATCAAAATAAATCATATTTGAAGTATTCATTATTGTTTGTGTTCTTTCGGTTCTTCGTTGTGCAATGTGTTTCATCGCAAATCTGAACTTATGGACCATCTCCTGATGATCCAAGCCTATTTTATTTTAGTAGGAAGTGCATATTAGTGACTTGAGGCAAGAATGATAATTCATGCGAAGCATACCATCGAAGTCAGTCATAGGTATCTTCAAAATCCTCCCCGATATTTGAATTACTGAGTGTTATAGAAAATGGGCGTGTTTGTCTTCAAATTTAATATTTCTAAGAAGAGATTAAAGAGCAAATATATGGACTTGATGATGTTTTCTGCTGAAGGGGATCATCTTTTGCAAACTTTTTTTTTTTAGTGTTAAAATAGCTTAGTGATTGAGTTGCTTTTTATTTTTAGAAATAGCTCTTAGCAATTATATTAACCAATTTTATTTTTTAGCAAACTATTATTATGAGGTCAGGCCCTATACCCAAATGCAACTCACTGTGATGTACAACAAACACTTGGAGGAGTGTATAATAAGTGGAGGAGGATGTTGAAAATGACATGATACTGAATCTCATCTAAAAGGCCATTCATTCATGACCCGCTTGAGGAGGAAGAAGAGAGAGTTTTGGTTTGGGAGCACGACGGAGGAGGAGGAGGAGCTTGATACTATCAACAGTAGGGAAGTTGGAAAGCAAATACTATCTACAGTAGTAGTTGTGAAGTAAGATTTGAAGAGTTTGTGAGAAGAAAACTCTCTCACAATCATTTTATGTTCGTTCTTCTCTCATTTTCTAAGTAAGTCGGAGATGTTCCAATTCCAGTTCTTCCAGTTCTTTGGGATTGGAACAAACAACACAAACGTCGATTCCACTGCGATACCATACTGCTCTGCTCTGCTCTGCTCTGCTCTGCTCTGCTCTGTTTGGCTGGATCCAACTGTTGCCGACAAGCTTGCTTGGTGTCCTTACTGCTCTCTTCCATTTGCAACCAAACACAGTGCTGCGTCGCCCATAACCCAATCGTCTTCAGTGAAGATGCAACTTTTGAAAGCTCTCTGAGTAGATGTGACGGTCATTTGGTGAGGTAGCTGAGTTTTTTATGAGATCCACTTTAAAGGTATCATAGAGTGGAGAGTTCCAGCTGAACTACTACTAATGGCTAAAACTAGAGTGAGTTTGAGATGAGATGAATGAATCATAGAGTGCAGAGTTACAGCTGAACTACTACTAATGGCTAAAACTAGAGTGACATTTTTGTAGCTGATTCATGGAAACACGATCGATCCATATGTTTGTTGTACACCCACCACCTTAGGAAACTCGAGAGCAGACGCTGCACCAAATTGTAGACGACGACGACGACGACGACTAGTTACGGATAGTCAGGATGTGGAGAAAAAGGCTATGCGACTCGGGCAAACAGCGCGGCGGTCAGCTGCTCCTGGTTGTAGATCCGGCTCCCCATCTTCACCGTTGCCTGCTGTATCATCAGCTCCTTCACCACCGTCACGTTGGCGTAGTACACCTCCAGCTCCAGCTCCCTCAGCGCCACCATCAGCCTCGCCGCCGGGTGTACCCTCCTCTCGCATTGCACCCTTATCATCGCCTCCCGACCCAGCAGCTTCACCTCCACCTCCACCTCCCCCTCCCCGCTCGTGCCGGTCTCTGATGTCGTCCACTCGTTCGCCGTCGCCTTCGCCTTCGCCTTCGCCTCCTTGAGGGCGCTGAGCTCGGAACGAAGCCTTCGTTTTTCCGACTCCATGGTTCCCACCTTGGTGTGGAGCTCGTTGATGTAGGCGATGGCGTCGGCGAGGAGGGAGGCCTTGTCCATCTTCGACACGTTGGGCACGACGGAGCGGAGCGCGTAGAAGCGTTGGTTCAGCTTCTCCCGGCGCTGTCGCTCCGCCTCCACGTGGTCGATCGGCTCCTCGCGGCCGTTGGCCGGCTTCCGGCCGCGTTTCTTGGGCCTCTTCTCCCGCTCCAACGTGGCGCTGCTCGTCGCCTCCCGGGCCGAGGCCTCCAAGTCCGAGTGATCCGAATCGAGCCCCCCGCCCTCGGGCTTCGGTGCTGTGGCCGCCACAGCCGTGGACGAGGGCAGGAAGCCCCCGTCATCGCTCCCCCTCGACGTGGACTTGTTCGTCTCCACATAGAGGGCGTCGCCGGCATCGCCCTCACCGGTCAAATTGAGGCTGTAATGCACACGAATCGAGCTCGGGTCTTCGGTGAGGCAACTGGAGCTGCGTTTGTCGGGATGGGAAGGGGGCGTCGGCGCGGAAGGTTCCGATATCCAAAACATGCAGGGATCCACCAACCCCTGCTCCGGTGGCGGAGGCAAGGATCCGGTGGCGGGGCCGCCGCCGCCGCCGCCGCGGCCGAAGAGCAGCCTGACCTTGCTTAAGATCTCCGAGTTCTGGAAGATGTCCTGCGTGGAGCCGAGCTCGACGACGCCGCTCCCCATGGGGACGCAGGCCATCGTCCGCAGGCCGAACGCCCAAGCCTGGTGCGCCCGCTCGCACGGCGTCGCCGCCAGCCGGTCCTCCCCGGCGACCCACACCGTCTCGCCGGAGAGGAGGACCTGGCCCGGGAGTCCGGCGCCGGGGGCGAAGGTCTGGGTCATCGACACGAGGAAGAACCACTCGGTATCGCTGACTTCCTCGTCAGCCGCGTCCTCGCCGCCGGCGCCGGAGATGAGGGCGTTGAGCTCTCGGAGCACGCGCTTGCGGTGCTCCTGCTCCGCCGTCGACGACGCGCCGACGCCGGCCGGCTTCCGCTTGTCCTCCTCGCAGCCCCTGTAGTAGCCGTCGCCCCAGCTGAGGGCAGCGGCTCCACCGGCAGGGGAGGACTGCCAGAAGATAGCGTAGGTCCAATTCTCGGGGCCGCCCTCGATGAGGGCATTAAGACGCTGCTGGAGCGTCTCAGGGTTGAGGGACGGCGGGGCAAAGGAAGTGACAGTGGACCGGGAGGAGGAGGAGGAGGAGGAGAAGGAAGAGGAAGCGGAGTGGGCTAGCGGCGGCGGCGGCCAGCGGGGGGCGGGGAAGGGGGAGAGGAAGGACTCCATAACGGAGGCACTGTCGTCGATCCAAAGGTTAATGAGACCACGGCGGTGATCCGACCTCTGTACCAACAGGGCGTCTCAGAGTGCGGTCACCGCTGGTGCAGCTTGCAGTCGAAGGAGTCAGGGAGAGCTTTGTTTATCTCCTCGAGTAACTTTTGGTATATAGAAAGCTAAACGGGTTCATTTTCTCTGCCCGGACTACCTTCGGATCCGGGTCGGATCAACGTCCGGATCGAGATATATATATATATATATATATATGAAAGAGATAAAGCAAGCGAGATTGGGAAGACTAGTAAAGGATGAAATGTGTCTCCCATTTCTTTTTTGTTTCTCATTATTTTATATAGCTTCTCGAGGAATAGGACATGTGAAGTTGGGCCATGATTAAAATGTGAGAGTGGGAATTGTAGCATGCTGATTCGTAGCATAGGGACAAGAAAAGGACAGCCACAGACCAATCAATCTATGTGTATGGATGATTCATTCCCCCTCCAATGTTTTGATTTCTCACCACTAACTATAAATGCCTATAGAAAAAAATTAAAATATTTTTTTACAAAAGTAATAGATAAATTGATTTCTAATGAGGAGCTGATAAAACATGCAAAAAAAAAAAAACAAACAAACAAAATGACTTCCGCATTAGTTATAATATTAAACAATTCTACGATGTGAATAAAAAATATATTTTGTGAAATTAAATATCTAATTCACTCTGTCAATAGCCAAATCGAATATGATATCTCATAAGAGATTTTATCTTTTTAATTAATTTTTATAGGTTGGATTAAAAAAATAAATTAAATGAGGTATTTATCGAAAAAGAAATTTTTATTAGTTATATCTCCTCTGTTTGGTGGTCCATCATCATGATGTGATGTGATGTGATGTGATGCCCTCAACTTAACATGATTAAAATGCTAGATTGGAGCCATGTATGTGATAAAATGTGAGAGTGGAAATTTTGTAGCATGATTGGCAACAATCATGCTAAGGCCACCAGCCAAGCTATGTCTCCTTGTGATTCCCCCATCAGGCTCTAATTTCTCACCTCACCATAAGTAATGGTTGCTCCTCTACCTCATATTTTGGATGAGAGATGTGGTGATTGGCCCATCAATTTGGTAATAGGAGAAGATAATTTTTTAGTGATAAAATAGTCATAATTTTTAATACATAAATTCTTCTTCTTCATCAACAATGAGATGAGATTAAAAAAAATTAATCTTTCTTTTGGACGCAACATTATAATGTGATTTTCTACCTGTTTTGTCTTAACTTCGGAACTAACAAATCAATTCAATATCGTCAATTCAAAGGAAAGTAATATTTATATTTTATAAGTTAATAAAATATAATCTTTATAATAATAAAACTAAAAAATAATATTAAGCACATCAAATAAAAATACTAGAATATATATTTATTTGATAAAAATATAATAAAACAACGTTTTTAGCATCACTAATTGCACATGGGCAATCCTGAAAAAGAGCACGTGAATCTTGAACGCTTACCCTCTCCGACAAGATCTAGATGGAAAGATTCTCAAATAATTGTCGCATCAAAGAAGAAATCCGTTTCAGGATTCCATGGTGAGCACTAAGCTATCTTTACATCTCGGAAAAGAAAGAGTTCTGCTGTTTTCTTTTATGCTTATTAATTTTTGAGTATTTATTGAATAACCAAGTACTCCCAGAAAACATTTCTTTAATAAGGAAATACAAGGAATCAGAAGAAATACTACAAGTAACAAGTTATAAATCATCAATGGAATTTGTATTGTGTTATCAACAATGATATTTTACACAACAGAGTTGTTGGTCGGCATGTCCAACATCAAATTAATATTTTGTGTAAAATTTGTCAAATGAGTTTTCCGGTCCTCAACCTAAAACATTTGTTGACCACAATCACAACAATTCAATCTACCAAACTTGCCTTCACATCAAATGGAGTCCTTTCAGTTCTAGCCAACACCAGGAACATCTACTGAATTTTTTTGGGTACGATGGTAGTGACAGCTGATTCTAGAACAAATAATTGTAGAAGTAAACCATCACCACGCAACAAAAGCAGGAAAAGCACCACCCGTAATGCCCTAGATGTGGCAGTCACACTGCTGCAAGCAGCCATTCCCACTCGCAACGTCGCTGATACCGATCTGTAACGGACAAACTTCTAAACAAGATGTTGGATGTAATGCTTATGTCTGTCCGTTGTCTTTTGGCACGTTTATACCTTGTACAGTAGGTAGAGGGGCGGCCGAAAGCAAAATAGTCCCATGTTAGTTGGATTGGTGGTCTCTTTAGGCTTGTAAATAAAGGTTGTGTCATGTAGACACGTGTGAGAGCTTTTCGGTCTGTAATGAACCATTTTACCCTTTGTTGTGCAACTATTCAGAGCTTGTAAAGTCTGTTTGTAATTTGCATTGTCTATGAAGTGTTTTTCGGACATGTTTGCTTGTGGATCCCGATTGAGGCGTTCTCTTTAACCCGTTCTCTCTTTTGTTGGTCCTAAGGGACAATGGGAGGCTTCGGGGAGGCTGACCTTTGCGGACGGACGCGCGAGGGTGCCGCACGCCTTAGGCAAAACCAGCTAAGGTCGTGACATTATGGTATCAGAGCGGGACAAGCACTCATAGAAACACTTGACATGCAAACGTGGGGGACCTAGCGGGGCTGTGTTGAGGGCAGTAAGCAACGCGCGACCGTTTGAGGGAAAACGGGCATGGAGATGTAGGGAAAAGAGTCGCTCAGAGGAGCGGGCATCTAACATTGGCATTCAGTGGAATGGCTAACCCTTCGCGCAAGAGGCACCACGAGAACAGGCAAGCTTGGAAGAATTCGGAGCGCACAAAGGTTGGGATGGCCGAGTTTGAGCTACGGCTCAACGTTGACAACTATACTTGATGGTGCTCTAGGCAAGCGAGGCGCTTGGCAAGAATGAGACCATCCAAGGTGGAATGAGTTGTTCAACGACCAAAAGAGTTATGCAAAGCTCACAGAGGTGAAGGGAATTGCTAACTCGATGAATTTGGTACTCATGCATGGGCTTGTATGCGGACGATGGAATGTTCGTGGCTATCCCAAGGCGACCGAGACACGGTGCCATGGAGCATTGAAACTTTCTCTTCGTCATGTGAAGGATACGTCCGGAGGAGGCTGAAGTGTGCAACGAGTTTAGCATGTTGCTAGGCCTTGAGGGGTGCGGCGGTGGCTGTATTGACGTGGAGGCGCAATCTAGCAAGTGCGTTTGCAAGAGGCAGAACAATGCACAGTTTGTTCAGCAGATCGGAGTAGTCCAAGGGGATAGGGGTCTCCGAAACGAAGAGAGATGTTGCTCCAACGGGACAGTTATCTAGGAGGGATAAGTCTCGGCACTCCAGAGGGAGAATCATGTGAGACGGACTTCACATGTTGAGGAGGAGTACCTCACAAACAACAACTTCACGAAGCTCGATGGACTGAGCAAGCGGCGAGGAGTTGTCGCATGATCTCGCTCGAGAGAATGCATTGGTGGATGCATTGCGAGATCAAGTGGGGGAGCAACCTGAAGCAACTTAAATGAAGGCACACTTAGAGTCGATATGGAGATCGGACTCAAGGGAGGGCCGACCCGTGGAATGGAGGGCATGAGGGCCACCATCGACTCAATGCAAAAACGAGGAGCGGAGCAACTTGTACCCAAGCCGCATGAAGGGAGCCAGCAGAGAAGTTGGAACATGGAGCAGAAGCACAGTGCTCTCCTTAGACCGAGGTCAAAGACATGAACTCTTGCAGAGGCAAGGGTAGGATCATGTTGTTCCATGGGTCCTTCATTCTGACGGAGCGGACTCATCTTGCATGGTGCCAAAGACGAAGGGAGCTTCTGGGCACATGCACCTTATCTCGGAGGAGCATTTGATGGAGGAACTAAGGCGACTCAATTTGCGGAGGCGAAGTTGGGTTCAGAAGGCCTTAGCACGGGGCAAGAGGACGCAGAGGCAGGTGCTCTTGAAGAATATGCCACAGTGTTGCCATTCAAGTTGCCATGAAGAAAGCAGTGCGCAGCGGAGAGTTTGCTGGTAGGGGCAGAGGCCCAGGATCCAGACAATGGTACACAGATTACAGTGAAGTCGGTGGACTTCGAGAGTTACTAGGCGACGGACTGTCCTAGAGCGGTGCTTCATCTAGGTGTGACCCAAGAGTGGGTGGATGAAGGTCGATTGCCAAAGGAGCGAACAAATTCGAAGGTGGAGGAAACCCTGCGATGTATTGGCAGAGGCCACACATGGAGGGTTCACAATTCGAGTTTATTCCACAAGGATCAGAATGTAATGGAGATGTCACCAGGAGGCGACATGGTGCAGCGAATCGTGGTGGAACAGTTCGTGGCAATGCGATACACACAATCGGTCCCGTGAGGGATGAGATCATATGGAGGTATGATCGGGAGCTATTGGGAGCTCCGCTTTGGTGAACAACACGACGACAGAAAGGGCTATGGATTCAAGGAGTGAAGGCCATGGTACCGCAGAGGCGGGTCTTCCGGGCGTGCACCAAATTTTGCATCGGATGAAAACCTTGGTCATCAGCATATGGGGGCTGGGTTCCACCAAGGGAAAAGTTCGAATGCAAGTACCAGTGAGTTCCATGGGAGGGACTTGATCATGCAAAGGTATGATCGAAGCAGCTGGAGAGTTGGACTTCTCCAGAGCTCATATTCGCTTAAGGGAGCCCGACAAGTCAGAGGACAAGGTCGAGTAAGCGAACGTTGCTACCAGGGAAGCTAAGGAGAACAGAATCGGTGCAAACTCTACAACATGATGGCAGAGGCCATGCATGGGAGTTGCAGTCTGTCTTTCCATCGACCAAACGGACTGCTTGGAGAACACAGAGGTGTTGAAGCAGGGGGTCGAAAGGGGCGAGGAAGCGACGATGAGTCCAGAGGGACTTAGCTACCCAAAATCAAGCATCAGTTAGAATGGAGGTGGACTCAGAGGAGTGCCACGGAGACATCTCTACTGATTGTGAAGAAAAGGGATACAGAGGCGAGGCGACGGATAGTAGGGCCATGGGCATGGCAGCGCCATGGTACCGCAGAGGCGGGACTTCCGTGCAAGTCATTGATCCCTTGCTCTCATGGAGGGAGAGCGCTTGGTCGTGAAAGGGGCCGAGGAGGTGGAGCATGCAGAGGCACTCTCCAAGTACCGAGACAAGGCTGAAGGGCAGAGGCCAAGAAACTTCGTAAGACCGGTGTCAACAAGTTTCTCATCAAGATAGCCGTAAGTGAAGGACTTCGGGTCATGCAAGAGTGCACGACCAAGGAACGAAGCAGGCAGTACGCGGTGTTGTACCTTTGCTACTCAGTGGAGTAGGCGGCAGGGTTGATGGAGAAGACGGTACAATCCCAGAGGCGACCTCATCTATCAGAGAATTACTCCAAGTTGGGGTGAAAACTCCCTGCATTCAAGAAGTTCAATGGCATTGAGAAGGTGAATCACAGTAGCTAACTCAACGCAAGGAGTGCAAACACTTCAAGTGCTTCAGAAGTGTGAGCAAAGAGCAGGCGAAGGCCAGTAACCAGCTCGATGCATGAAGTACAACCTCGAGGAGGCGGGCGAAGTCAAGTAACCTTTGCCTTCTCAACTCTTAAGAGAATGGGCGAAACCGAGTACCCTAGTTCTCTTATCTATCCAGTAGAGGAGCTCTGCACAAGTTCAAAGACCCTTCGAAGAAAATGGAAGACAATAGTTGTCAAATCCTCACCAACGGTGATCAGTGCTACTGAGAGTAGATTGTCCGCCTCATTTCTCAATGAAATGCCAATCGAAAGCGGAAGTGATGCGAACCTACTTGGATGTGACAACTAACTGAAAGAAGAGTCGATGAGCAGATTTTGTGGAGGAAGAACCCAAAACTTCAGAAGTTTGCGAAGCGATGCTCGTTAAAGCTCCAACAAGCATCCACCCAGTTCAAGCAGCATGTGGAAATTTTGAGAGACTGGCGCAGTAAGGATGATCTTTTCCTTCATTTGGTGGATCCGTAGGAATCAACGAGGATCAATACAACTCAGCCAACCCCACACCAGAGTCAGAGTCATTGGCGAGTTGAAGCAGCATGACGGATCAAATGTTCGACTACTCAGAAACAGCAGCGGAGAGCAGTTGGGAGCCAGGAGGCGCATTGCAGCTGGAGCAGAAGATTGAAGACTCAACAAAGGCGAAGAGTTGCAGTGTTCACAAAGGCTTCGACGAGGACGTCGAAGGGATAAGTGGGGGAGAATGTAACGGACAAACTTCTAAACAAGATGTTGGATGTAATGCTTATGTCTGTCTGTTGTCTTTTAGTACGTTTATACCTTGTACAGTAGGTAGAGGGGCGACCGAAGGCAAAATAATCTCATGTTAGTTGGGTTGGTGGCCTCTTTAGGCTTGTAAATAAAGGTTGTGTCATGTAGACACGTGTGAGAGCTTTTCGATCTGTAATGGACCATTTTACCCTTTGTTGTGCAACTATTCAGAGCTTGTAAAGTCTGTTTGTAATTTGCATTGTCTATGAAGTGTTTTTCGAACATGTTTGCTTGTGGATCCCGATTGAGGCGTTCTCTTTAACCCGTTCTCTCTTTTGTTGGTCCTAAGAGACAATGGGAGGCTTCGGGGAGGCTGACCTTTGCGAACGAACGCGCGAGGGTGCCGCACGCCTTAGGCAAAACCAGCTAAGGTTGTGACAAATCGGAAGGATGCTTAGAAGAAAAAGAAAATGAGAGAATTGACGTCGGAAGAAGAAGAGGAAACTCTTACATTGCCTTCCATGGTGGTGGTTTGTTGTGTGGCGTCTAGCTAAAAATTAAAGCTCCCATTTGCTCCTTTCCCTTGTTAACTAGTGTGTTAGAAGAAGAAGAAAATTTCAATTTGGAAAGAGAGAAAACCTAAGCTATACATACTTGATCAATCAATTTCAATTAAGCAGCGTCCATCCAGCGAATCTAGGTATCTTCCAAACTGATGCTAAGCAACAGGAGATTTGCATCTTGCTTTCAAGCCCATAACAAAGTGTTTCCAACCAGGCGTGCGGCGGAATGATCATTTGACGGTCTGCAAGAACAGCCATGGTACTGTTGTTTTAGATGATCTCATGCTTATACTGTACTCGAATTTGCAGATTGTGCAGCCCTTCAAATAGAAAATCAAATATCAAAATTAAGCTAGCATTGAAATATTATAAAACGTTCCTGCCTCTATAGTTTTGATCCACAGCTAAAAATGTCTCACCTTGAACAAGAAAAGGCCGCTACTTCCTTTTGAATGCAGATAAAGTCTGAACTGGCACCTGGATGCTGGTGTCGTTTACCTGAAACCTGGCGCTATGGGCAAGGACAACTAGGCCAGCGGATGAAGAATATATAATGTGAGGAACATTGCTGCATATGTTGAAAATCTACCATGGTGCTGGAAACAGTAACCAGAGTCCGTGGAGGAAACAAAATTGGAGAGCATGAAAGCAATTGACGTTGTCCTTTGGAACATCAAGACATACACTTGTCAGGATGCAGTTAAAGTTAACAACCAACATAAATCCAGATGACAAACCATGAAACAACTCAATTCTTACCTTGAAACAATGTGCGCTTTAATAATTGTGTAAATCTCTCATCATTTCACGGTTGACTAACTCGCAGTTTCATGACCTCTCATGAGCACTTGAAATTACTGTGTTCCAAAGCTGCAGACAGGAAACTGTCCATTAAAAGCAACAGAAATGACAAGATAACTCAAGAAGTTTGTACCCAGATCACTAAGAATTATGAAGCAATGAAACCAAACGAGTGACCTACCATCTCAGATGAAGGCTGCTTTCTGGTATTGTCCGCCTAGAGTATTCTCTAATTCATCAAATTAAAACTAAAGAAACTTCAGAAAGGATAGTCACAATTAAAATGAAAGTTTGTAGGCAGGAATACGAAGAGTTTGTTTTTAAGTGGTAATGGTAACACAGGGATCCAGTCAATACAACATCAGGCATCAAATAGGCAACAAACTTCATCTACATGGAACGTTGAGAAACAAAACATTTCAGATAACTCTATACTACTACAAAAAATAATGCCAATCTAATGACAAGATGAATTAACAAAATATATGCATACCAGAAAAATAATATGCACAAAATAGTACTTCAAAAACAAAGTGTGAACTTTACTCTTTCTTGTCGCCATCATGAAAGAGAGACCACGGTAGAAAACTCCTTTAACTTGTGATGAAGTTATTAGTTGTCTTGCATCTGATGCAAAAGCTGAGGTAACGTGTTCAAGCTGCTATCAATCCGTTGTTCAATCCAAGCAAGTCTTCTCTCAAATTTCAGGACCCCAAGATGCATCATCCGCATATCAACCTGAGCAACCTTTGCGCAAGCCCGTAATACTATGTAATAATCAGCATGTGCAACACAAATTAGTTTTCCATCTAATCTCTTTCTCTTATAGTGAAGATAACCATCTGTTCTCTTCTGAACTCTAGGAGGTAGGTAATAAAACCCACTCTCCTCCATGCTCAATTTCATTCTTTCCACTGCAGCATTTCTGGAAGGCGTCAAAGAAGAATTACAAAGAGGATCTTTCTCATTTGGATCAGCAGAGTTTGCAAAACCATCTCTGCTGGTTGTACCACCATAATCATCAGGTGATCTCTCTCTGTTTATGTGTTGGCTACTTTTGCTCTGTTCCCTTCTTTTGAAATCAAAGAAAGAGGTAGCAGGTACTTCTCTCTGTCTCTTACCCTTTGAATCAAGAAGCTCATCTTTTAGACCCTCTTGTTGAATATCGTCCTGACACAAAGGTAGACTAAACTCACAAGATTGCCTTTGCTTGTACTAGTCATAATAAAAAAATCAGAAATTAAAGAAAACAAAACAATCATGCAAAGCGATCAAAGCAAACAATCTCAAATTGTTTTAGTTTGTGACTGCATGAAGTTTCAATTTAATTCCAAATTATTCATGCCAGGAGAAAGTGTTCCATGTTAAATTTCATAGAAATGAGGAAGAGTGGCACAATTTAATTTTTATTTTTCATATCTTTTCATAACTTTAGAAGTAAAAGAATGTGACTAACTTTAAACCTGAACATCTAAACCTTGTAGCATAGATCGAAAGAGAATTTTATTACTATCAGGAGTATCCTTCTACACAATAATTTGCAAGTGTACTGTCACGAACGGTCGTCGCGCACCCGCAACAACTTCGTTCAATGAACCGTTCGTCGCTTTTGCATGCTTGTACAGAGACATAATAGCCTGTTTTGCCTTGGTTTTGTATGTTTTTGCTTGTAAAAATGTATGTTCGAATAGGTTACAGCGCTGCAGTGCGATCGCTCGTCACGCCTGGCCGAACTGCCCCAAAATGGCTCCGTTTTCGTGTGCCACGGCTTGTTTTCTACAAGCCGCAACTGCACGCGAAACGTCAGCCATCTTAGCACCCTGGAACCCCCGGGTGGCACAAGGCTGGATGGGGCTTCGGTATATTATCGGGCGTTGAACAATCTTCACAAGTTCACATGTTAACTTGATGGGAACTTGCCTTCGCGCCCGGCACCCGATGAGTAGTTGTTTGTGGACTTGCAACTATTCGTTCTACCTTCTAAAGTCCTTGTTTTCCTCCTTCCCTCTTATCTCTTATGCACACAAGGTGCTCGCTAAATTGCTTGTAAAGCTTCCCTTTCTGCGAGACGTCGGGACTTGTCCGCTGCTCGTTTTCGAACTAATCAACTTTATCTTTTACAGGTCCTTCGGGACCTGAGTGAGATTGCAAATTGGCTGACCCTTTGTGGATGCATATCGTAAGGGCACGTCATGACTTAGGCAATCCCAGCTAAGTCCGAGAAGTTGGCGCAATGGCGCTTTGCGACTTAGGCAACTCAAACTAAGTTCGCGTCTTTGCAGCAAAGGTGCCTCACGGCTTAGGCAATTCCAGCTAAGTCCGTGACAGCACGGCTGATTTATCAAATCACATTAAAATTCCTATTTAGGCCTCTACATTGAATAGATACTGCATGTAGTGCAAATGAAAATGCTTAGAATTTACAAGTACCAAACAAGAAAGTCCAATCATCAATCTACACATGGAAGCCCGATGAAATGGGCAGAGATCACCTTCCACAAATAGACAGATTAATAAATGAAAGCCATCATGTTACTCTAAAACAACCCTATTATCAAGGAACGGTCAGATCCAGTGTTTTCATGATATTGAGCAGTTCTTTCTCAGGTTTAATCCCACTTGCTGATTATCCAGGAATTCAGTTCACCCATTGGCACTCTAAGCAACATATACCAGAAGACATAGCAGTAAATTTTGTTCAGTATAGGCATGACTACTCGGATGAGCTCAAGCAACATATGTTGCATTACCAGTTCATCAGTAGCAGGAAATGAATATAAAAACACTGGCAAACTGTTTGTTGTGGTACCTAAACATAAAAATGCAGAAGCGGAATACTAGATTTTCAGAATTTAAATGGAAAATCCCTAAACAAAATAAGGTTACATATTTTCATATGTTTGAAACTAAAAGTAGAAAGAAGGGTAGAATTCACAAAAACATACTCAAGATGGTCTAATGATAGAGGGGATGAAAGGCCTAAGAATACCAAGTACTTGTTACAAAAGATTTGAAAAAGTTGCACTTAAGTCATTAGTTGCTGATATAATCCAAGGGCACAAGACCAACCACCAATTTCTATGATACAACAACTACAAAGTCATAAAGTCCTAACTATTTGGGGCCAACTGCATTGAGCTTTTGTTGCCATTGAGATCTGTAAAGTCATATCTTAAAATAAGAGTATTTAAATCTTTATTTATAGTTTCTATTAAAAAAATTTTAAATCTTATTCTACTTCTCATCATACAACTAATAATAATCATTTCACATTTTCTAACTATCATTATATCTCCTGGGCACTTATTCATACAATCTTAAGTAATTTTTTATCATTTTATCCTCTATTGATGCAACACATGATTATTCACAAATGAAAACATTTTTTTACCTATCTTTCCTAGGAACTCAATACATTCATATCAACATTCTCATCTCAACAACATAAACTTTTTATATATGTTGTTTCTTAACTAATACTTGGACCCACTCAAAGCCATAAAGCATTGATGATCTAACAACTACCTTATATATTTTATTAATATCAAAAGTACCAATTACACAAGATTTCTGACATTCTTCACTATTTTAACCATCCTGCTTTCATCTTACTGAATAATTGATCTAGTATACCAAATACTTTTACTTAATAGAACTTCTTGCTTATCTACCTTAACTATATCTTCTTGTATATACCTATTATTACCAAAATTACAACCTCTTGTATGTCGCTCACCTAGGCACCCGAGTAAGGCGAGGCGAGGCATGAGTGCCTCAAAGAAGGTTTATGTGAGCGTCATTAAGTGGCGCGATTTGGGTGTGCACCTAAGTTGAATCAAACCGAGCAAGTTCGGATCAGACTCGATTGACTTCAATTGATTGGATTCAGTGGGTTAAACCAAACCAACTAATAGTTTGCCCTAACCCAACCACCCCCCAACCCTCTAAGCCTTCTCTCATTGGAAAACCCTAGGCATCCGACCCCGATGCATGGGAGGTGACCGACGACAAAATGATCCTCATGCATACAAGGAGGTTAGCGACCGAATGATCAAAGGCATGGTGGTGCCTTCCTTCTCAACGAACCACAACTACGAAACCTCCTCTCCCTCTTAGCTCTTTCCCTTCCACATTATGCTCTCTCTCCTTCCTCTCCGGTGGTGCAACGACCCCTCTCCCCCTCTTCCCTACAATTCAGCCCCCCACCCTTTCTCTCTCTTCTCTACCATGCCTCTCTACAGCTCCCTCCCACTCCTCTCCTTTGCTTCTCTCTTTCTCTAGCCAGTCATCTCCACCTCTCTCTTTCTTTCGACAGTCACTACCTCTCTCTTTTTCTTGGCAACCCCCTCCTCCATCCGCTCCCTATCGCTGTTAGCCCCTACCACTTGCTACTGTCAACCTCCATGCCTCCCCTGCTGAGAGCCCTTATCCCTGCATTTGATTGCCAACAACCCCCTCCCCTGCCTTCTACTTTCCACCAACCTCCTCTTGTTCTCAGACCCTACTCCTCCTTTGCAGAATAATGTTAATTCTTGTTAATAATAGTTTAGAAATTGTATTAATTAGAATATTAATTGTCACTCTAGTTTTAGGACTCTGAATTTTGAACTGTGTTCATTCTTCTTTTGTTTTATTATTTTTGTTATTAGATTTGGATGATTTAGCACTTTAATGCTTCTTAGATGATGAAATGAATGTCATTCAATGTTTTAGTGGTGATATTTTAAATATAAAATTATATGATACTCATGGATTATCTTATTTTTACCTTAATGATTGTCTTTCCCCTTAATTATATTATTTTATAATTTTTATATTGGTGAACACCTCACTTCACTCAAGCAAGCACCTAGAATTATAGGCATTTCGAACCTTTGGCGCCTAGTGCCTTTGATAACACTAATTGCATCTATTCAATCTTAATCTTAATTTCTAAAAATTGTCTTCATAATTCGAGTTTACAAATGATTCCATTTAAACTCTTAATAACTAAGACAATATTTTAGCATATAATATATGCTAAAAAATTCTATCATATAAATTAGTAAATTCGTCCACTATCAATTTGAAAAGGTAAAAACTTAATGTGGATCCTTGATGTAGTCCTATACTAATAGAAAATTCACTAGACATACTCTCAAATACTAGTGACTATATTATCTTACATATCCTTCATGAGATTAATGGATACAACTTGTTTTTCTAAGCTCATCATAATAAATCTCTAGGAACTTTATGACCTACTATAAATCAAGAAAGACAATATGCAAATCTTTTTTTTTGTTTTATAACTTCTATTGAATCTAAATAGTATCATGTTTGCATACAATTTTAATAGATTCATTTGCATAGCTTTATAATGTCTGTTGAATCTAAATAATATCGTATTTGAATAAAATTTTAAGCCTATATAGACAGAGTTTAATCTTCAAAAAAGCAACAAAGTTCCAACAAAGTGAGGAACTTCTAGAGATGATCTTGCAACCATTCAAAAATAAGTCCAAAACACAAGAGTTAGGTGAGACCAAGGTTTGCCTTTTTGGGTACCGAACTTGTTTTGACAAACTACTGGAACGGTACATATCGGTCTATACCGATGTACTGACACATGGTACACCGGTGCGTACAGGTGGCTCGACGATGAAGAAAAAGAAAGATTAAGTGGAAGGAGCAATAGAGGAACATAGGAAGGAGGAAGGAAGAGGGAAGAAGAGGAAGAAGTGGAGGAAAAAGAAGAAGAAAGAAGAGGAGAAAAGAGCAACAACAATGTACTTGGGAAGCAACGACAACAGCGAGGCGACGACATCTTACACAATGGTGAAGCGATAGCAATAGGGAAGCAACGACGATGAGGTGGTGGCACCTTGCACGACGGCGAAGTAGCGGTGACAGCAAAGGCGAAGCGACAATGGCGAGGCGATGGCACCTTATACGAGAAGAGGGCTCACATTCATGAGCCCTAATCTCTTCTTTTTCCTTTTTTACGTTATTTGGACATGGGCCCCATCACTTCTTTGAATATTTTATTAATTTAACTGGATCACTCGGTATAGGGTGGTTCATGAATCAGTCCCCTATCAGGCCAGTATTTACCACTCATACCAAGCGATATACCATGACAAACCCTGGGTGAGACTCTACCCTATAATCTAATCAATATGTTTTTGAGAATGCTTCTTAAAGCAGATAAACAAAGTCTTCAAGTGATATTGACAAATCATATTAATATACATTTATTGAAGTTTCTTATAAGAATCTAAACAAGCTCTTAGGATACTTAGCAACAAATTTCTAGATGATAGTACTCTTCAACAAGAAAGAAAAAGTGCTTGTACAAGCATTAAGCTATAATATCATTTTCTAGTTTCAAACCCAACGTAAACAAAAGTTGTGATCGGACTTTTGTTTTCTCCAAAACCGCTTCAAATTATATTGGAACATTAATGACACATGAAAATGAAAGTTCCAATATCCTCGTTCAACAGTTTCATGTCTAACGTTCTAGTTAAAAAATTAGTTGGGATGTTGTCCTTGTGGTTGTTAAGTTTTATAAAAGCATCTTGAAGGCTGAAAACTGGATCACCAATTACCAATCTGAAGCCAAAACTCAAATAATAAGGTTGCCTGATGTGTGAGATCAGAGCAATAAAAGGGCAGCTGAAGCAATATATTACCTCTTGTTTGTCGTATGTTTCCCAGAATCTTTCTATTAGTGTCTGCTCATCGTATGAGGTGGTCATTCCACCAAAAACTACATCCTGGCAGTATTTGAGGTAAGACCTCAAGTCTCTTGAATAATCTGCCAATAAATGAGTATTTGTTAATTAATAAAACACCCACAAGTAGTTTCTCTAAGATCAGCGTAAAGGAAATGAAATATATAAATTAAATGATGATATGTACATAAGAAAGATCAATGTATAGCTAATTACATAAATTTCCAAGGAAAAAAATTTAAGGGTGATAAATAGCCTCAAGAACTTTTTATTGCTCCAGTTGTTCATTTATTTCTATAAACAAAAGATTTGTTGTAATAGGAAACAAAAAAGTCAATGCATACACTAACAACTAACCTATCAAAACTTTCCATGGTTAGGCTCTGCATAATGGGATCTACCTCCAAATATGAAATGCTACGGCATAAGTATGTGTAGAAAGTAGCAATCAGGAGTAACACAACCTGTGGGATATACAGATAACCAAATAAGCATGTAAATCCTGACCTAAGCATGCTGGCCTCATCCACTTAACAAGAATAACCAGCTTGCAGGGTCAGAGTTTGGTCCAGCATAGTTTCCCTTCCTATAGAGTCTCAACAACATCCAACACATTTATTTCCAAAAAGGTGCACATTCTCACTCAATTAGCCTAAATTTACCTGACACAAAAAGTCCAACATCTTATGGGTTTAGATTAACCTTGCTATAAGACCAAAACCTGCCCCAGTCAGACCAACTGCCAGTCCTATTGTCTAGGTTGCCTAGTTTCAAAAACAGAAATCATGAAACATTTTAATGTTCATATCATCAAATCTAGACACGTGAAATTCAAAAGAAATTCAACCAAAAAGAGACTGTAGGAAGTCCTGTGAAGCCTTTCCGTAAATATCAATCATGTGCATAATCATTGACTATTGACAAGACTAAAATAGTTTATAATTTAGTTTACCATGCGCGGTGCTGATCTTATCATGTGCAGCTTGAAGAATGTCCAACAGCTCCTTAGTGTTGAAATCAGCACTCTTGATGCTTGACATGTTCTTCACTGCTGAGGAATTTGTAGTGAAGCAAGATCCTTTAGCACCACCAGCTGCATCTCCAAGCTTCCCTGCAGGACTCAAACTGAAGACATCAGGATTTCGAGTTTGACATCTTGGGGTGTCACTTGCATCCAACAAAGTCATTTCCCAGAACCCTTGGCCATGTATGTTGTACAGGATTCTTACTGTTACAATCAGAATTGCCATAACACAAACACGAGTTGGAAGCCTAGATGTGTTACAAGACAACCATAGATCTGCAGGGATTGACCACTCATAAAGGCGGCATGCTTGTGGAAGAATCTTTTCTGTTGGAAGAGAGAGATCTTTCAGGTACCGAGATGCGATAGCATAAAAATTCACAGAAGGAAGGTTCAGTCCAATTTTTTGTGCGATAGAACCAGCTACTGCTTCTAATTGCCAAGATCCAATAACTCGGACAGGCCTAAACAAAAGCCTCGAACTTAATGGGCAAGAACTTGACGAACTTCCAAGATACTTATCAAGTACCAAAAATGCTGTGAGGTAAGGAAGTTTTGCCTCTGATGCCCATTTAACTATATCGGTTGGCAGAATTGCTTCTCGTGCAATATGGCAAGCCAAAAAGGAAATAGCAAGCGAGGAATACACAGGAATTGTCTTTCTCAATGCACGAAGCCATATATAAATAGCTCTCCGTCCAACTGCATTGCGTGGCTCTGTCATGTATTTAGCTTTGATATGCTTAGCAGGTGTTTGCACTTCTGCAACTAAACATAAGAGAAATTTATTTATAAAAACGTTAAAAAGCTACACATTTGCAAATAAGTTGAGACAAAGATGTAGAGAATGTGAACAGTTGATAAATAGCCAAGACATAATGCATCAAGCAACACTAAAGGAATAGTTCTTACATGAATGGCTTAAGTGTTTTCAGAAAGCACAACGAGGAAATTGTGAAATATCTACCATCAGGCATAGTTTTCTCATAGGCCAAAGCAGAAAGAAGCTATATTTTAGATGTAATATGGACAATTTTGCAACATGGTTCAGTGTAGCAAAGGAAAAAAAATCACAAATGAGGAATTATATAGGAAGGATGTTTAATCACCGAATGGATCTGTTTACTCTCACAACATGCACCTTCCACATTTTTCACAAGCAGCAGTCCATAAAAGCTTTACACAAAGATGTATATTCATACAAAACAGAAAGTTCTGTTGAGTTTAAATATGCTACAAGTTGGCAATGCATGTTCTTCATCTATCTGCATTCTCAGTTACAATGGTGCAGATCCACACTGCAAGGTAATCTATCACAACTGCTTTGGCAAAGCTTAAAGATCTTGGAACATGGAAAAGGAGGGGAAGCAACTTGTTGATAATTGGCCCAAAAGCATGACTACCCAACTGATCACAGGATTTGTTTGCTGTGATGAAGGTTTAGTTTCTAGCTTATAGATGATGGCAACAGATAGGTATTGACCTTGACCTTGACCTCTCACATTGATGTCACAAAAACAGAGGAAAATAACCATCCTATTCAAAGAGAACAGACAAACAGCTAATGCAAACTCTATCATTAAAATTGTTCAGGTATACGACATAAGGACATTTTCCAACATTAGACATGCTGCGAAGAAGACATCATGTATATTTTGTTGCACATAAAGAAAATACAGTGAACCCCAACTTTTTCAGGTAAGATAATAGCCACTGAATAAGCAGTGAATCTTTGCGTGAGGGTCCAAATGCATGATCACAAGCTGTAGGATTCTGGTGTTGCTTTTTCAGGATTTTAATTCAGACAATCTCATGCCACTTCAAAATTTTCAAGATGCTTTCCGGCTAGAAGGAAGCTGCTAAAATTCTAAAGGTACCAACATACCAAGTTATAGCCTTTCCGTGGTTCAAAATATGATCTTTATGGTTGGATATGTTGTGTCCAACCAAACAAAAATAGGATAAGAACTATTCAAGGGAGATAGAAGCGTAAAGATGGAACGAGATCTTTACCAAGATTGTCATCCCTTGATTGTGAGACAGTAGCCTCGGACTCGGCAATCACCTTCTGTCCCCAACCCTCATCAAACACCATGGAAGACGCTACAAACCGCAACCAGATGGTGCCCGCGAGGCCGCAGATCAGGGGGTTCACGCCAAACTTCTCTACCAGAGCTTCACACTGGAGCTGCAGGATCACCTGCAACCCCTGCACGTACCGAAGCCGGATCCCCCTCGCGAGTGTCTCGGCGTCGAGGCAGGGGCCCGCCCCGAAATCCCTCGGCTCCGACGGCTCATCATCGAATCCGTACGGCAGCGCCTTCTCCTGTTCCTTCTTCACGGCTCCGCCGGAGCCGGCGGCAAGGGACTTGGAGAGGGACCGAAGGACGGCGTCCTTGGAAATCGCGGGGGCGGCGGGGTCCTGCGAGTGCTTTTGGGCGCGGTGGCGGTGGATGTGGTAGAGCGCGCCTGAGCCTTGGGCGTCGCCGAAGACGTCCTCCTCCGCGTAGCCGGTGTCGAGGACGTCCTGGCTCTGGGAGCCGCAAAGGCGGCAGTAGTAGAACCCGTCGTCGCCGCTGTCAAACTGGACGCCGCCGCACGCGTCGCAGAAGAGGCGGGGGCCGGCATCGTCCGGAATCTCGCGCTTGACGGCGTCGGGACGGCGGTCGCGCGCGTCGGGGTAGGAAGGGAAACGGGAGCCCCAACCGAGGTCGTCCATCGCTAAGGCGAGGCGACGGGCCTGCGGCGCTCGGCCGCTATTTGTGGCTATATGCGAAGCGAAACGGGCCGAGTCGGTCTTGTTGTGGTTTGGAGGGCCCAAAACATGTCCACTTGATATATCTGTTAAATTGGGTTTCTCCTGTTCGACCCTTGGAATCTCGTATTATTACCAGCTTATTGTTTCCTCACATTAACTTGAATTATTTATCTAATGTGTTATAATTATTTCTTACGGAATTCAATCACACCAACAACCTTGCAATAGGATTAGACAAAAACCATGACTCTATGACTCGACAAATCTAATAAGAATTTGCTATAACAACACGACACAGGAAATTAAATCATCTTCTAAACTAATAAGATCGTTGTTAATCATGCAATCTAACCAGGTTTGAATGTATGTGCAGCTCGTCCTATTTGAATAACACCTTGGTTGATTATAATAGAATAAGTTAATAGATTTTAGTGTCAAGTCTCACGTCTAAACTAACTATCTACTTGTTTGATTATAACAAAATTAAGACCAGTGGCTTTGGCTTAATAAAAATTAATAAGCTAATTATTCATCACATTTCAACTATTCAAAAGAGTACATACAACTTCAGTTTTCTCGATCAAATTGTATGAAAGAGTAACCAACTTTTCTTTTTTCTCTGATCAGAATAAACTTTAAATTAGTTTCCTCCTTTTCTTATCTTCTTTTTTATTTTCTTATTTTTATGTTTAAATTATAGGTATACCAACTATAATTATATTATTATTATTATTATTATTATTATTATTATTATTATATAAAAATACTTTAATACCAAAATCAAAATCAAATAATAATAATATATTACGTATCATTCGATGTCATTTTGAAAAATTTTATCAGATCTAAGAATATGCTCTGTAATCCAATCCAAACAACATATAGTAATAACATAAACCTACAAGATAAAAAGTAAGTGCTTTTAATAGAGACCAGAGACTATAAGAATATTTAGATCAATTTATAGTACCTACAAGGTGATCTATTTATAGGTGAAAGCATAGAGTTTAAACTAAAAAATTAGGAGAGTCCCTCTCGATTATCTAAATATTATCATAATTGAACTTCTATTTAATTATAATCAGAATCAAATCAAATATATAATATATCATACCTAATTAAATAAGATCACATAATCTAACACAAATTAGTTATTATTTTTATCTCTCATATAAAGTAGAATTCCATTCAAATGTATTAATCTACGTATTATTTTTTTTATTTTTATATAAACATAAAGGGTGAAAACATAATTCATTCACATAATCATTCTATTAGTAGTTAAAGTCTTCGTTAATTGAAACTTTTAAAAAATTATCACATGATATTTTGAACCTATTAACCCTTGATGAGTGGATCTATTGTATTATCACAAAGACTAATACTTAGATTAAAAATATATATATATGATGGTAATTCGAGCCCTCGATATTTGATGAGTCAGTTATATCATAGTTTATATCAATGACTAACACCAGGGTTATGTTTTATACCCATTGAACTGCCATATTCCTATTTTTAAGATTGTGAAGTTTAAATAATATACGTGTAAGAGATTAATAGTATTTTTGTAAATTCTTACATATACTTAGAATGGAATATGAAGTTCAAATTGGTGAGAATTGATATAGTTACAACAAATGTTAGATGATGAAGATCAAAATTTTGATTTGAATATTTGTCCGACAAGAGACTCTTATTAGAAACATATATAATAAGGTATGGTTAAATTAATTAATCATCTAGTACTCGTATTAAAAGTATATATAATAAGATTTTTTTAATGATTAAATTAATTGATAACTAGGTGATAAGAGATCATTTGGTCGATCGGTCATTGGTGTGGCCCGTAGACTCATGAGGAATTATCCGTTTTGGACGATGGACGTACTCGCACGATTTTATCATTTCGTGTAAACTCTAAAATGGGTTAGGGTGGGGCGACGACGGAGGATGGGGTGACGCTAGTCACGGTGAGAGCAGGGGCGGAGACGATCGAGCGACCAATGAAGGATATTTTCGTTAAATTGATGATGAAAAAAAAAAGTCCAATACTATTTTTTTTAATGTAAAATGCTTTAAAATACCTTATTATCTTTCATAATTCTTATTAAATGTCCTTAAAGGAATATTCCGGGCGGCTACTGGTCTAAAAGCCACCCTCGAGACCTGCGAAACGTTTTCTTTGTCTCACGTGACTGCTTTATTTCACGTGATTTTTCCACCCACGTAGCCACGCGTCTCTCCCTTTATCTCCTTTATCTTCCTCTCGTCGGTCGCTCTCCCTGTCACATGACGTCTCGGCCTGGGATACCGTACGCACGTGTTGACCCACCCACGGGAGGACACGTTGTCCGAGGCCCGACGTGGGGAACGCCCGAGTCGCGTTGGCCGAAGGCCACTGCTCCACGACGCGGTAACGTGGTGGTGCGACCGCGGCAAGTCTATCGTTGGATCGATATGGGACGGCCCTTGTGGTTTTCTACCATTTTGGTCACCACGTGTCGATCCTAGGCTGGATAGTCGTATGACCAAAGTGTCCTCCTCCTGTTTGACCAAATTTACCTGGATACCCAGCATCATCTTCAAAGAACGAAGAGTTACACGAAAGCTCATGATGGCACATCCGGTGGTTTCAGCCTCAGTACAGGGGTATTTTATGCGTAGGTACATCCTACAGAGTTCTCTAATGCCATGGCCAAAGTGCTACGCTCTTCGCTTACCCCACGGTGAATGGTCGGTAAAGTTCACGTTTCTTTTCCCCCAAACCCTAAGCGGTCGGTTACACAGCTGAAGGATAGTATTGTTTCCAGGTTGCTGCGTTCGACGCGATAAAGCTCTCAATTCCATTTGGAACTGTGGTAATCTTTAGCTAAGAGCATCGGAGGAGCAGGAGTTGGAGGAGATCGCGGGCGATGGCGGCAATTGCTCTGGCTTCGCTCCCCCTAGGGTTCCGATTCCACCCCACGGACGAGGAGCTCGTCAACCACTACCTCAAGCGCAAAATCACTGGCCGGATCAAGTCCGAGATGCAGGTGATTCCCGAGATCGATGTCTGCAAGTGCGAGCCGTGGGATCTTCCAGGTGCTTCTCGTTTCACTTAGTTTTTGTTCGGTTCTGATGGGAATTTCTTTTGTCGTAAAAAGTTAATCTTGGTCGCAGAAAAATCCCTAATTAGGTCGGACGATCCCGAGTGGTTCTTCTTTGCGCCCAAGGATCGAAAGTATCCCAATGGTCACAGGTCCAACCGGGCGACTGAGGCCGGCTACTGGAAGGCCACGGGGAAGGACCGGGTCATACGTTCCAAGTCTTCCGCGGCGAAGAGTACAATCATCGGCATGAAGAAGACGCTGGTCTTTCATCGGGGGCGAGCTCCCAAGGGCGTCCGGACTAACTGGATTATGCATGAGTACCGCACTACCGAGCTTGAGTTCGAGTCTGGCGATCAGGTCTGCAGCTCTGCTTTTGCAGTCATTCTTTCTTCTCGGATTCTCCCAATCTTTTAGTCTAGGTGCTACTGTTACTTAAGTTTCCATGATAGGTTCGTAGCCATGCAATGGAGTAGAATTGATTGTTTGGTGAAAAAAAAATGATTGTGTTTTCTTCGCTTCTTCATCATGACCTATGCTTTACTTTGGACTTTAATAGTCTGTTTGCGTGAAGCTTTCTTAATATTTTGGTTGTTGTTGATCTTGCTATACTGATGGTGTGTTTTTTTTTGTGTGTATATTTTACTGTTTATTTTAGGGTGGTTATGTTCTTTATCGCTTATTTAAAAAGCCAGAAGAGAGGATTTCAAGCACCAATGGCGAAGAGATGGAGGTAAATGGGTTCTCCCCTGGCGATACCCAGCATGATGCAGATATGACGGAAGAAACTGAAACCCAGATGAATCATGACTCTCCAGAGTCGGACTTGCAAGAAGAGCCACAATCTATGCCTGATTCTGTTCAAAAGCAACCTGCCGATATTGAGATGTGGTTGACTGGTAAAACTGACGGTTCAACTAGAGTCTCTGTGAAACCAGAGATGAATTGTTTCAATTTGGATTCACCTGATGAAGAGGCGAAAGCAAGAGAAAAGGTGCGGTTAAAATGAGAATTTGTAATGTTCACTTTTGTTGATCTTACCTTCTCCACACTCAGGTCTACTACACAAACTGCAGGCTGATCCGCCGCAAGTTGCTTTCGCCAAATTTTGCGACCAGGAGTTTGCACAGATAGGTCATGGTGTCCCTAATATCAGTTCCCAAATTCTGCCTCACTCAAGTTATCCTTTACTTAGCGATATCAATGAGGAATTACATATAGGATTATATCCGGTTGATAGTACTGTTGGTGATGATCTGGATGCAATCTTAAATTCAATACTCAGTGTAGATGATTGTTCTTCTGGTGCATCAATCATTCCAAAAGAACCATTTGCTGAGAGTTTACCTGAACACAGTCCCTGGGACTCAGCATCACACATGGATGGTGAATCAAGCAGTGATATTGAGACTGAACCGAGTTTACTGCAGGTAAGGATGCCTGCGTTGTAAATTGAGCAGTGACTAGAAAAAAATTATGAGTAAAGTTTCTAATTGCAATTTCTTTTTTTAATCCAGCATGCTGCAGATTTGGAAACTTGTGAATGGTGCTGTGGGTCATCTCTTCTGCCGACTGATTCCTTGCAGATAGATGGTTCTGTTGTTTCTCCTGGCGCAACGATGCAGTTGAGTACTCTATACGAAAATGCAAGTCTGCTTCCTTATGACATTAGTGGGCCAGATGTGTATTCGGTGGACTATGGTGCAGAATCCTTGCAAGATTTGTTTAACAGCTTGGAGGAACTGGGTAGCCAAAATCCTATATCTGATTGTAGGGATGATCTTGAGGGGACTGGAATCCAGATTAGGAGTCGTCAGGCACAGCAGTATCAACCAAATTCAGACAATTTATTATTGAAGCAGGGTACTGCAGGAAGAAGGCTTCGTTTGCAAAGTTCAATTAGGAAGGTACAATTTGGTAGTGCTAGTGATGAATTGAGCAGTACAAATGATGATCGAGACAAAGAATCAACTGCAGAAGCAAAACGGGAATTGTTTTATAGCATGGAGGAAGCTATATCCGAGAAGAATGTGACAAATACGGATGATCTTATGGATTCTGGAATTAAGATTAGGGCTCGGCAAGTGCAGCATTCTGCAAATAAATTATCTACGCAGGAGGTTCAAACATTAAGTGAATTCACTCGACATAATGAGCTTCTATTTGGATCCATTTCTGATGGCGAATCAAGTATCAGAAGCAATTTTGAGGATAAAGTTGGAAGAACAGAGGTGAGGATTCTTTTGTCATTATCTATACGACTAGGTTCGCTTATTTATACCATAATAACAAATAAACGAAACACTTCTGTCTGCAGGCAGGAGACCATGCGGATGATGGCATATCTGAAAGTGAGGAGAGTAGATTGCCTGCTTTTCTTGACAAGCTTGAGGACTTATCTATTCATGGTAAACAAGATCAACACTGATCCTCTCCTCTTGTAGTGTTCTGGTTCAATTCACAGGCTTTGCCTTCTTTTTGTTTCAAATGCAGATGAGACATCGAGTAAGTACCAAAAATCCAAATCTGTGCTCAGGTCGAGAAGAACGTCGACAAATGACAGTGACAATATACCGACATACCCTTCAAATCGAAAGGCACCAAGGAACCAGTCGGTTGTCGCTTACATGATTTTTTTGGTTTTCTTGGTGGTCATCTTGCTGCTGTGTCTCAGGATATGGAGGAGCATGAACTATCCAGCTGTGTAAATGTCAGGTAGCTCTATACATTTCTTCCTTGGTATATCAAGAAAGTATTCCTTGGAGTTTAGTTTTTCTGATGTATATTATTTTTGTTTGTGCATGCAAATTATTGTCCTGCCTGTTCATCTGTATGTACAAGATTGAGCCTTTGTGTGTGATCTTATGATAGTGTCATAAGATCTTTTCTTCTAGTACTCGAAATATATGTAAGCTCATGACATTTGAAGTCATCTCTTCATCAGTGCCAGTAGCAAAAACAAGCTGATGTGCAGGGTTTTGAACAACAAGATGAAGCTTAGGATTTACCCAGCAGAATCTGATTGCTAGGTTGGTATTGCCAACCTTCTCTAGTAGATACTGGTTACAAGGTTTCAACAGATGCGAGAGATAGAATAGTTCAGCTTGAGCAAACAAGAAGACACAGCACAAACTTAGAGAGACTATTTCTATTTCCTTTTAGCACTCGGATCAGATCAAGACACCAGACTTGGACTTGAATTCTAGTGACGTCCTTATGCCCATTGATCATGATATCAGTTGCATGCAGTTCAAGAGTCCCTACCCAGCAGGAAGTTGATCTCAAACTCGCTGTCTACTTGGCATGGCAGCTTGAGGAGTTACCGAGTGCTGATGCCCATTAATCGATAACACATCTCAGAATATGGTAAGAAAATTTTGGAGCACAGAGCCAACAAATCATTCAATATTGGTCTATGCTCCTCCAAGTTTGAAGTGTTTGAAGAGAAGACATCACCCATGTGATGATGGGATACTCTCAAACAAATGTTTGCATCAATCTTTTTTTTTTAATATATTAATTATAATATCTATTCAAATATATATTATCATATCTTTTATGGGTTGTTCATAAATTTAATCATAAGAACATGTTTTTTCAAACATTTTAGACTATATATTTGATGGATGAATCAATAATGATATAGATATTAATCGTAAAGTGGATTTTTTTGTTATTTAGGTAATTTATAAAATTAACATTTGAAAAATATTATCATTTTAAGTTGACCTAATTTCATATATATATAAGTATATTATATTTATTTTTTTAGACATTTTATTATTTTTAAATAATTTTTAGTATTTTAATTTCGGGGTAACTTTAATATTTATTTATTATTTTACTTATAAAATTAATATTTGATCTGATATAAATTTGAGCATATAATATATTTTCAATTGTATATATACAATGAATATTTTTTTATTTATTTTTTTAATTATGCATGCATGATGATCGTAAATAAAAATCAAATAATTTTTTTTGCTGAGTAAAATGTGTTAACAAATAGATCTAAATTACTTGATTTTACAAACATATCTTTGATACTAATTATGAGCATAAAAATCATCTTTATGTTACTATTATATATAATTTTAATATTAAAATTTAAAATCAAATAATGGTATATTTAAATTTATAATGTATACTTTTTAATGTCATTCAAAAAAATTTTATGTACATCGTCATTGGATTTGAAAGTTATAGTGATGTTGATCTGTAACGAAAACTAGACTCATTTTCTCATCTCTTCCTATCATTCATAAGATTGCTATAAGCCATAGATTAGGGATGAAAGAGAGATGAGAGATTGTTTGTAATCTCTCATTGTCTAGTAATAATATCATATATCTGTTTATCTTTTTATTTGTGTATCCATGTATCAACACAAAGTCTTAAGGTATTATAATTAGATATTTTTTTGATTGATAATCATAATTGAAATTTAATTATATTAATAATATATGTAATATAATTAGATATAATCATATAATCTAACACCTGTGAGTCGGTGGTACACTCCCGATCTTGGTTTGACTATATTTGACCTAGGTAACTATATATATTTTTAATATAGGTGATGTTCTTATTTTATCTAAAGGGATAAGATAATAGAAAAAAAGCTTCGAAAATTCAAAAGACTAGAATGGAATCAAACTATTAAGCATGAAATAATCGCTAATACAAATCAAGACTAAAAAGCAAATCGTAAATAATTGAAGGACTGAGAAGGAAAACAACCCGGTGGCTGAGACAGTGTTTGTTGCCTTTTGGAAGCCAGCCAGCCAGCCAGCCAGCCAGCTAGCTAGCTAGAATACTAAATTCCCAATGATTGCTTCCTCATGTTTCTTATTTAGTAATTCTTGTTATCCCGTAAACACTAGTACTAATTGCTTCTCCTTTCTTCATCCACACTTTTACTTATTTGTATCGCGGCAAGCATACAAATCACACTTTTACTTTTTGGATTCCTCAATTTTAAAGCTAAGAAGCAACGGAATGGTTAATTTGTAGCTTAGCAGCAAAGTGCTTCGGCCTCCTCCGAGCAGGCACCCGATTAAAAGCCAATAGTCCATCCATCATATATCATCATCATCATCGTTATCATCTCGAGAATGAGCTGTGCCGACGGGTGTTTTGTATGGAAAGATCCAGCATCCTTCATACCAGTTCGATTTTTGACTTTGACCGAACAAAGCCTGAGCTCAAGGACTGACTGCACACAAAGCATCGTCTGCTCTAAATCCACCTTCAGAATAAGAATTTCCTACTGCTCTAACCCAGCGGACAGTTTACTTTTCATAGTGACGAGGGTAATAATTACGATAAGACTTGCGTGACATCCGCTGATGCCCTGCTCCCCTGTTAGTTTGATACCGCGTGACTGACACGGGTCGTAACGTCAACCGAGGCCCATTAACTACCGCTCAGGTTCGACTCCACACGCTACGCCGATAGCGATGTCAGACGTCATCGGAAGGTACGATCCTACCCCCTACGGGCAGGCACATCAGGTAACACCGAACTCCCCTATAAATACCCTTGGATTCTAAACGACAGGGGGAGGGAGCAACATAAATAACAACCCCACTACGATTATTCGCCTGACTTGATCGTCTGAGGGGTCGGGTCGAGCTCTCCCGTCCCGACCTTTGTGAAGGGACGAAGGCGAGACGTTTCTCTCCGGGCGCGTTGGCAAGGAACCCCCTCTCGAAGGAATCGGCGACCCGTCATCCGGACCCAAACCAAGCCGCGTCGACCCCGAGGTCACGGCTAAAAAGTTGTTTATACTAACATCATGGCGCTAGAAGGAGGGTCGATGTCAAGGGATCGCCAGGCCGACTCGGCCGAAACCGCAGTCAAGGGGGCGCATCCGGTCGGGGTCCCAGGGGAACATCCCCCGCGGACAGGTCTCCGTAGCGAACACCCCGTCGCAACTTCAGAGCGCTATTGGCGAATCTTCAACGATCAGGGCTTGTTACCGCCCGACGCCCCCTCCACCGAACCATCGCCCGTCTCGTCCGAAGCCTTTCTCGACCTCACCCATCAGGTCCAAGTTCTAATCGGTATGATACAGTCCATTATTCCACTTGTCTCAGGAACACTGCACCCCCCGGCCGTCGAACTTGTGCGACAGCAGGAGCCGCCTGCTCAGGCTCAGGCGCAGCCCCTGGAGCTTCCCACTTCGCCTCGGGTCCCGTCGTCCCCGCTCACGAATCGAGTCACGACGGACCGGAGGGGCCACACCCAACCCGAGGCCTTTCCTTCGGCCTCGACAGACTCCCTGCGAGCCCAGTTGCTCCTCGTCAGTCAACGACTTGACGAGGTACAGAAAGAGGTCCGCAGGTCGAGAGGGGAGCTCGGGGAGGACATACATCATGGATCCCCATTCGTCCCCGAAATACGGGATCAGACGGTCCCACAAAACTTTCGTCTCCCCTCTCTCGACACGTACGACGGCTCCACCGACCCAGCGGACCACGTAGCCGCCTTCTACACCCAAATGGCACTGTATGGAACTTCTGACGCTCTGATGTGCAGGGCGTTCCCTACAACACTAAGGGGAACAGCCCGCACGTGGTACGACGGCTTGAGGACTGGGACCGTCGCCTCATTCAACCAGCTCGCTAGTGACTTCGAGCTCAACTTCCTAGCCAGCGCACGACCGAAACCGTCCGTTGCCTTGCTTCTCGGACTACACCAGAGGGAGGACGAGTCCCTCTCCCACTTTGTGAATCGTTTTGCCACGCAGATCCAGGGATTATCCGATGCTCACCCCTCTCTATTGATGCAGGCGTTTATGACAGGACTACGACCTTCCCGATTCTTCTGGTCCCTCGTTGAGAGACCCCCCTCCGCGGTACCGAAGATGCTTTAGCGGGCAAACTAGTTCATCGCGGTTGAGGCTTGGATGGCCGGAAAGCAGGAAAAGCACACGAGGGTTAGACCAGAATCGGCTCGTGGGCAACAGCCTGCCGCGACTAGGCGCAGGCTGGACCAATCCGACCTACCCGCTCCGAGGCCTCCTCTGCCCCCCTTAGGTGCATCTCGAACGGAGATATTTCTCAGGATAAAGGAGAGAGGGTTACTCAGGGCTCCCGTTCTGATGAAAAACCCGCAAGGGCTCGCCGACTAGTCCAAGCATTGCCGCTTTCACAGGCAAAATGGGCACAACACCGAAGACTGCCGCGAACTGAAGCGGCAGATCAAGGAGCTCGTCCGCGGGGGACACCTCAATCGTGACATCCGACGTAACGGGGAGTCCTTGCCTCTCTCGAAGGGCCCCGTGGAGCGCCACAACGATGTCATCACCGGAGGACCGGCGGCTGGGGGAACCAGTATGTCGGGGAGAAAGGCATACACCCGTTCCGCCAGGATCGACGCTCCCCAACGTGGTCCCGACCCCAAGGTCGCATTCCCTCCCGAGGACGTCAAGCCAACGGAGCACGACGATACGCTTGTGATAATGGCTCGAATCGCTAATGCCCAGGTGAGGAGAATCATGATCGACACCGGGAGCTCGGCCGACGTGCTCTATCTGGATGCCTTCCAGAAGTTGGGGTTAACAAAAGAATCCCTAAAGCCTATCTGCTCGGCGCTCACGGGGTTCACCGGTGACTCTGTCTCGCCATTGGGGACTGTCACCTTGCCCCTCACCTTGGGAGCACCGCCCCGAACAAAGACGATGATGTCCACCTTCTTGGAGGTAGATCTTCCTGCTGCCTACAACGCCATCCTCGGCCGCCCCACCCTCAACAAAATCAGAGATGTAGTCTCCACCTATCATCAAACGGTGAAGTTTCCTATCCCCGCCGGGACAGGCGAAGTTTGGGGAAGCCCCCGAGAGTCCAGACGATGCTACTTGATGGCGGTCTCGCTGCACAAAAAGGCGAGGACTGACCAGCCTCTTGAAGACCCGAGAGAAGAGAAGTGATCGACGCCACACCCGGAGCCGATGGCGCCCACTTGCGACGAGCCATTGATGGAGGATCGCCCGGATTGGACGGTCCGGGTCGGGTCGGAACTCCCCGGGCAAGAGCAAGAGCAACTCGTCAGTTTCTTACAGGAGAACGCCGATGTCTTCGCCTGGTCGCCATCCGACATGACCGGCGTTGACCTTGAGACCGCCCAGCATCACCTGAATATATCACCTGACGCCCGGCCGGTAAAACAAAAACCACGACGACAAGCCCCCGATAGGCAGCTTGTCGTCCGTGAAGAGGTGGAGCGTCTGTTAACGATTGGCTTCATCGAGGAAATCAAGTACCCGCGATGCCTATCTAATGTAGTGCTGGTAAAAAAATCTAATGGGAACTGGAGGATGTGCGTTGACTATATGAGTCTCAATCGGGCATGCCCGAAAGACTACTATCCCCTCCCAAGAATCGATCAGCTGGTCAATGCGACAGCCGAGCACGCCCGCCTGTCGTTCATGGACGCCTTCTCCGGCTACAACTAGATCAGAATGGCGCCTGAAGACCAAGAACACACGACTTTCATCACCGATCTGGGGTGTATTTCTACAAAGTCATGCCGTTTGGGCTCAAGAACGCAGGCGCACCTACCAGAGGGCCGTGAACAAAATGTTCGCCGCTCAAATCGGGCGGAACGTCGAAGTCTATGTCGACGACATGATCGTCAAAAGTTGCATGGCGGCAGACCACTTGACCGACTTGGCCAAAACATTCTCTACACTCCGAAAGTATGGCTTGCGGCTAAACCCAGCAAAGTGCGCGTTCGGCGTCAATTCGGGAAGGTTCCTCGGATTCATCGTGCATGAAAGAGGAATCGACGTGAATCCGGAAAAGGTTCAGGCGATCATCAATATGTAGGCCCCTCGAACAATCAAGGACCTACAACGACTAAATGGACGGCTTACTGCCTTATCCCGATTTCTATCTCGGTCCGGTGATCGTTGCCTCCCCTTCTTCCGGGCGTTAAAAAACCCCAAGGACTTCCGGTGGACGGTGCAGTGTGAAGAGGCTTTTGGACAAGTCAAGTGGCACCTGACCAACCTTCCCCGCCTTGCTTCGGTCATTCTCGGGGAAAAGCTCAGCGTTTACTTGGCCGCCTCCCAGCAAGCGGTCAGCTCCGTCCTAACCAAAGAAGTTTCCGGGGAGCAACTACCAGTCTACTACGTCAGCCACATCCTAAACGGACTCGAGGAGCGGTATCCGCCACTCGAAAAGCTCGCTTTGGCGCTCGTGCTGGCATCCCGGAAATTACGCCCTTACTTCCAGGCTCACACGATTGAGGTAATCACTGACCAGCCGCTCCGGCAGGTTTTGTCTAAGTTTGATGTCGCAGGTCGACTCCTCAAGTGGTCGGTAGAACTCGGAGAGTTCGACATATATTACGTTCCAAGGACTGCCATCAAGACCCAGTCCGTAGCCGACTTCATCGCGGAACTGGCCGATGGCGGGAATGGAAGCCCCAAGCAGACAGAGGAGGCGTGGGACTTGCACGTGGACGGCTCGGCTACCTCCAACAGCGTCGGCGCGGGGTTGGTACTCTCAGCTCCCGACGGACGCTCGTTCGAACGCTCCCTCCGCTTCGGGTTCCGAGCCACCAACAATGAAGCCGAATACGAGGCGCTCCTGGCAGGACTCAAGCTGGCCCTTGAAATGCAGGTGGACGTCATCCACGTCTTCACTGACTCGCAGCTCGTCGCCGAGCAACTTGGCGGTGGGTACGAAGCCAGAGAACCAACCATGGCAAGGTACCTGGTAGAGGTAAAAAGCCTAGCCTCCAACTTCTCCCACTTCACGTTATCCAAGGTGTCGAGGAACCAAAATGAATGAGCCAAGGAATTGGCGAAGATGGCTTCGGGACTGGACCACGAAAACCGCTCCGGGGTCGAAGATCTCCCATTCCGCACCATCTCAATTTCGTCTGTAGCTTCGGCCGAAGCGCGCACCACGTGGGTACAGGAGATGCTGCTCTTCAAATGCAACGGGGTCCTTCCCGACGACGAAGCCGCGGCGCGCCGCATTCGCTGACGCAAGCATGGTATTCCGAGGTGAATGGATGGCTCTACAAACGGTCCTTCTCACAGCCCCTACTGCGATGCCTTGAGCCTGGCGAAGCGAAGGCAGTCCTCGTCGAGGTCCACGAGGGGATTTGCGGGGAGCATATTGCTGCTCGAACCTTCGCCTACAAAATCCTTCGTCAAGGATACTACTAGCCCACCATGTCCCAAGACGCTAGAACCTACGTGCAGCGGTGCAGGCCCTGCCAATGGTACACCCAAATGCCCAGGCAGCCGATGGTCCCCCTGTCCCCCATCGACTGCGCATGGTCATTCGCTCAGTGGGGATTGGATCTCCTCGGCCCTTTTCCACCGGCCTCGGGGCAACGACGATACATCGTCGTGGGCGTGGATTACTTCACCAAATGGACCGAAGCTTAGCCACTAGCGACGATCATGGAACGGCAAGTGGAGAAATTCGTTGGAAAAACATCGTGACTCGATTTGGCTTGGCAGAGGCCATCATCACGGATAATGGATCCCAGTTCACCAGTGCTCGGTTCCAAGAGTTCTGCGCGAGCTACGGGATTCAGCTGAGGTTCAGCTCTGTGGCCCATCCCCAGACAAACGGGTTAGCCGAAGTCACTAACCAATCTATTCTAAATGGACTCAAGAGGAGAGTGTCAGCGGCCCAGTCAGCTTGGGTGGATGAGCTCCCCAGTATTCTGTGGTCCTTGCGGACCACCCCCAAGGCCACGACTAGAGAATCCCCCTACAACCTCTCATTTGGGACCGAGGTTGTCTTACCTCCCGAGATAGTTTTCCCCACCCTGAGGACGGCAAGCTATGACGAACGAGTTTCGACCCAGGGACTACGAACCAATCTCGATTTGCTTGAGGAGCGGCGCGCTAATGCGCACCTGAAAGATCTCTCCTATAAAAGGGTTGTCGCTAGAATTTATAACCGCAAGGTGCGGCCTCGGCCAATTAAGTTGGATGACCTGGTCTTACGCGGGGCCGAGGTTAGCGATCCGACCTGAGCATGTGGGAAGTTAGCTCCCAATTGGGAAGGCCCTTATCGAGTGATCAAAGTCATTAGGGTCGGAGCGTACCGACTCGCGACGATGCGAGGCCATGCTTTGCCGAAGACTTGGAACTCACAAAACCTCAAAAGGTTTTTTCCGTAATATGATGAGTTGGGACGTAACAAAAGTGAGAGTTACGTTAATAAAAGTTAGTACAAACACAACGTGTTAGGCAAACCACAAGACAAACGAGCACGATGAGAATGAAAACAGTCATATCATTTTCAGGAAGCGCATTACATTTCACACCCAAACAACAACAGGGAAAAATATGTACAGACGAGTCTACATTTATTCCTCTGGAGCATCGGGGCTGTCGTCAAAAGGGACTTCGTCCGGCAATCCGGTACCCATACTCGTATGAAACCCGCCCGGTCTGAACAAGGCCAAGCTGAAAGCCCGAGGATGCTTTGTAGTCCTCGATCAATTTCTTGTCCTTCTCCAGCCTCTGGCGAATCTCGACGGATAGGGCCTTGGCAGCCCCCCGCGCTTCAGCACGCAACTCCTCCAGCCAACGGATCAGCTCGACCGACTCCCCCCTTGTTGAACGAGCCTCGGCCACCGACACCTTCAGATGCATCTGAAGCTCCTTATTCTTCTTCTCGGACGCCTTGAGCTCGGACCGGAGGCGCATCGCCTCTGCGTCCAAATCCGAGGCGTGCTACTCGGCAGCCGCGACCACCTCAGGAGCCGCAATGGCTCGGACCTCCTCCACCTGCTTTCGGAGGTCGGCATTTCGGTCACTCAAGAGGTCGACGACTCGCCCCGCATCGCGAACGCGGTCCATCAGCGCCGCGGCATAGTGAGTGCCCTACAGACAAACGGGTCAGAACAAGAGCTATCCAAACACATGCAACTAAACCAGCAGAACGACACTCACCCATAGCAGCGACTTAGCTGACCTGACAAGAAGAACCTCCGAGGGCAAAGTATACAGATCCTGAGCTATGTCGGGATGAAGCCCTCCGCGGACAAACCCGACCGCGGAATCCCCGTCGGCCCACACCCGGCTGCCCCGGGAAAGGCCTTCCCAATGGGCCGTCAGCGGGTCGGAGGGCTCGCCCGGAGAAAGATCACCCATCGCGCACGCCTGGTAGGGCTCGTCCACCCCCGGGGCTTGGAGGCGGCAAAGCTCGTGGACGGAGGGCTCTCGAGGGGCCTTCCCCGCCACATCCCTACTTGTGTCGGCTTCGCCCCGCCCGAGGCTTTTCCTGGCGCATCCGGTCGGTATAACGACAGCCCCCGCCGGCTGGGCCGATGACCCCTCAGAGGCTTTTGCCGAGGAGGTCTTTGCCTTCTTCCAAGGGCGACCAACCTCAACTTCCACTGGGGCTTCCCTCGAGCCAGCCCTCGTCTCGGTCGGCGAACGCGTGGACGAGGCCGTCGAGGTCTTTCCCCCATGAAGGTCTCGGAGAACCACCATCTCTATGCGAAAACACCAACATTGGTTAGCTAGCAAATCGATCCCTAAAGTAAACCCTAAAGCTACCCCTCAGGGCATACCTCGAGGCATCGAGCTAAGACCCGCCTCGACCAACCATTGCTCGGACATATTCCGGATGGCTCTTGAGGCTGGGAGGATTTTTTAAGCCTCCGGAGCTCTCGGTGCTCCCCATCATCCAGACCCGGGGAGGTGTTGTCTATCCCTTATTGCTGGAAGGAGCCCCACTCACTCGGAAGCCCGCCCAGGTGGACAGATAGTAGCCCCCCGACCCTTTGGAAAGCTGGAAACAAGAAAGGAAGAGGGATCGGGTCGGGGTGATGTTAGCATAGTAACACTCCCCCAGGAACGCCACCAGATAGCGCCAAGAGTTGGGCGCCATCTGAGACAGGGAGATACGCCACCATGAGATACATGAAGTTATGATGGGGTGCAAGGGGAGGCGTAACCCGGCCTCAAAAGCATCAAGGGTAAGGGTGAAACCCCTGGGAATCGGATCGTACGCCCGTTGACCGGGCTCGGGGGCATGGAGGGCGAACTCCTCCGGGATGCCATAGAGGTCCCGGAGACGACTGAGCGACGACTCGCTCACAGTGGAGTCGAGGTCGTGCGGCCACATCAGGGCCTCAAGGGCCCAGGTCGCCTTCTCGTCAGAAGACGAGTTGGGGTTCGACACAACTGTCGTTTGCTCGTCTTTTGCCAGGGAAGAGGGTGAAGAGGTAGGGGAAGAAGACACCATCCTTACCGACCTTTGGGAAAAGAAGAAGAGCGATCGGCACAAACGAAAATGGTGGAGTACGGAGCGGTAGAATAGAAACAAGTAAGCATACATTCGAGGGGCTAGCCGCGCACTATTTATAGACAAAATCTCGCCAAAAACAGCGACCCTTTCTCTTCTCAGGCACATCGCATCGGGATGACGCAAACGTCATTCCGTCATAAATACAGATTGATAGAGCGACCGACAGGCGCGTTACACGTGGCACCAACGAGCTTGAGTCGTCGGTCTTCTCGAAAACTGGCGATTCACGAAAAGGTTCAACCCCTGGACTTCCGAACAGACCGAAGGGTACTCGGCCACCAGCACCTCCCGCAACACAGCATAACAGATCTAATCGAAGCAGCTCCTCGGCAGCAGCCATCTATGTCGTGCTCTTCGGCCTCATGATGCCCGAAACCACGCCTGCGTGGCCTGTTCACCCGAGTTTAGCTCCTCGGCAGGAGCCGCCTGTGTCGTGCTCTTCGGCCTCATGACGTCTGAAACCACGCTTGTGCGGCCCGTTCGCCCGAGTTCAGCTCCTCGACAGCAGCCGCCTATGTCGTGCTCTTCGGCCTCATGACGTACGAAACCGTGCCCACACAACCTACTCGCCCGTGGGGGCTACCGCCCCTACGGCCGAACCCAATCCGACCTGCGAGTCGTTCTTTGAGGTTCCTCGGCCATTCACTACCCAGCGCCGTGACGGCTCACCCGACCTTCCTCGATTGCCAAGCACTACGAGTTTCACGCCCAGGGCGACGTACCGGCCTTCGGCCGACGAAGAAAGTTCTTTAAAGCTGAAGCCATGCCTCAGACCCCCCCCCCCCCATTACGGCAACTAACGCATAGCTTCCTTTGGGGGGGGAGAATGATGAGGGTAATCATTACGATAAGACTTGCGTGACACCCGCTGACGCCCCGCTCCCCTGTTAGTTTGACACCGCATGACTGACACGGGTCGTAACGCCAACTGAGGCCCATTAACTACCGCTCAGGTTCGACTCCGCACGCTACGCCGATAGCGATGTCAAACGTCATCAGAAGGTACGATCCTACCCCCTGCGGGCAGGCACATCAGGTAACACCAAACTCCCATATAAATACCCTTGCATTCTAAACGAAAGGGGGAGGGAGCAACATAGATAACAACCCCACTATGATTATTCACCTGACTTGATCGTCGGAGGGGTCGGGTCGAGCTCTCCCGTCCCGACCTGTGTGCAGGGACGAAGGCGAGGCGTTTCTCTCCGGGCGCGTTGGCAAGAAACCCCCTCCCGAAGGAATCGGCGACCCGTCATCCGGACCCGAACCAAGCCACGTCGGCCCCGAGGTCACGGCTAAAAAGTTGTTTACACTAACACATAGTTAGTTACGTTAGCATCCCAATCCATACATTTTAAAACGTTATATTAGGATCTCGTAGGTATGAAAGTGAAACATCTAGGTCTATTTATCCTAACGTCATCGATTCTATCAACGGAAATATAAAATTAAAGGATAAAAAAATAATTTTAATGTTTCAATTAGTGGTGGCAGAAAATGATACCACTAGGGGACGCGGATGACTTTGTGGATGAGGAGAGCGGTAGGGAGAGGTGAGGGCTGCTTTGTATTTGCATCGACATTGACACAATTGTCAAGTGGCTCTTTTGCCTCTTTGCATTTGTATCAGAGTGGATGTAGCTACCGAGCGATGAAGGGGCCATCGATACAGATGTCGAGTAGTGTCACTCTACATCTGTATCGACGTCGACATAGTTATCGAGTGACTCTCACCTCTCGCAGTCGCTCTCCTCATCCACAATAACTACTTGTAATACTTAGTAGCGTCATCATAAGTCACCACCAATTAGAATATTAAAATTATCTTTTTACCTTTTATCTTTATGTTTTTGTTGGTAAAATCGACAACGCTAGGATAAATGAACATAGATATTTTACTTTCGTAATTATAAGAACGTCAATACAATTTGGACCGAAATACTAAAGGTAGCTAACTACATACGATAATATATAATTAGGGTATGATTTAAATTTTAGATTCTGAAAGGAATCTCACGGATAAGCCGTTGAATCCAATCGATTTCAAATTAGGGATAATAATATTTCGAATCTTTCTAAGCTCACGTTGGATTGGTATGAGCCAGTCAAATGTGATTCTAATAGAACATTTTGGTCTAATCGACGAGAAAGAAGAAAATTTTTAGTCAATCATCCATCTTATTTTCGTTCTTAGGGATCGATCCATTTACGCTATGCTAATGTCAAGAAAACACTACAATGCAGTATAGAAATTTTTATACTATGCTATAATGTTTTTATACAATATTAGGATAACATCATTGTAACATAGTACCAGGAAAATATGGTAATGTTTTTTATACCCAGTATTTATTTTCTCGTATTATTCAAAAACACTATAATAATGGTAAAAAAAAAAAGAATGAAAAATAAATAGATAAGTAGGCATTCCTAGTATTTGAAAAACAAACAAAAATAATTTGCTTGTAAAGAATTCTGAAAATAAAGTCAGCCCCACTTCCTATGAAAACAAAAACAAAAACAAAAACAAAAACAGACTTAATATTTTCACCAAATAATAACACCAGCAGAAAGAATAATAATAATAAATTAATTAATTATCGAATCAACAAATTGGAAGTTAAACTCGAGCGCCCGACCCGATACAACCCACCCGATCCAATTCCATCCGACGACACCGCATCGATTTCCTTTCGAGGTCACATCTTCCTCCTTCCTTCACCTCCGGCGATTCCTACATCACAGACTTTGCGGACTTCCACCCGCTTCTGCTACCAGCCATCGTCACCCTCCGCCCCATCTTCTCCATCACCACCGCCGCCGCCGTCTCTACCTCCTTTTTAGTAGTTCGTTCCTCCTCTTCGTTCCTTCCCTTCCCTTCCCTTCCCCCATCTCTTCATCTTTAACCTAATTCTCGGCTTCAAGAAACCATCGTCTGCGTCGATCGAAGTATCTAGGTCGCCGGGAATGGCCTCCTTCAGGCCCTTCCACCCTCCCCCGCCGCCTGCTGCAGCGCAGCCTCCCCCGCCGAACCAGAGCGCTCTTCCGCCTCCCCCTACCCTCCCGCCGCCTATGAACCCGCAGTTCCAGCCCTACCCCCAGCACCGTAACTACCCTGGCTCCGGCCCCGCCGCCGCCTCCGCCGTGTCTGGTTATGGCCGGATTCCGCCCGGCTCGGCCTCCCGCCACGGTTTTGCTGGCCCCTTTAACCCCCCCGCCGGCCAGCAGCAGCCGCTGCCGCCCGGGCCGCATCAGCAGTATCCGTACGCCCCTCATCTTCATCAGGCACCGCCACCGCCGCCACCTTCGGCCTCCTATCCACCGCCCCCGCCTCCACCCCACCTCCCACCGCAGCCGCAGCCGCAGCCGTCGATGTCTTATCCTTCTTCCCAGTACCCTCCTCACTATAACCTTCCGGCCCAGCCGCCCCCACCGCCCCCTCCGCCTTCCTCCCCGCCGCCAAACCCTTCCGTCCCTCCCCCACCGCCGCCCCCCATCCCCCCTCCGTCAGTCCCGCCCCCTCCCCCTCCTTCGTCCAACCAGTCCCCGTTGGTGCCACCAGACGTGGGTCAACGTCATCAGGGCTCTAGAGAGGCCCTGCCCCCTGGGAGGCAGCAGAAGCTATCTCTCCCGCCCAAGCAGCAGAAGCCTCCTTCTGCACCTCCCGCTGGAAGGGCTTCGGCCCAACCTGGAGGCCCCAATGGGACCTCGATGAGGGTGGAGACTGAGGAGGAGAGGAGGTTGAGGAAAAGGAGAGAGTATGAGAAGCAGAAGCAGGAGGAGAAGAGGCAGCTTTTGCTGAAGCAATCACAAGCCACTGTGCTGCAAAAGACCCAGATGATGGTGTCAGGCAGCGCAAGGCCACATGGCTCCATCACTGGGTCACGCATAGCAGAGCGCCGGACAACCCCATTCCTGAGTGGGGAAAGGATCGAAAACCGATTGAAGAAGCCTACAACTTTCATCTGCAAGATGAAGTGAGTAGGATTTTCTTTCCTCACATACTTGTTATGGAAAGTACTATTATGGATAAAGATTTGTCAAGCAAGAATCTATTATTTTCCATTTGCAAACTATAGTACTCTTGCTGTGGTTGCTCCTTTGTATAATTTGATTTTGATCTAATTCTTTCAGATTATCTTTCTAATAACTGGAACATTGTTCTTCTGGTTTATCCATTTGCTTGTTTAGAGAATGTTGATTGCATACTGAAAAATATGATAGCTAGGATCAGCACAAGTTATCTGTTACATGCATTACCTCTCAGTTTGCGCTGTAACAGATGATTGACCCCTCAACACAATTTTGGATCTGTTTTCTTGAATCAGCCATGGTGCTGGAATTGCAGACAGTCGTGTTCAGACATGTATATTCTGGAATAACCCCTGGGGATATTTTAGATGTCCTTTTGTCTATATAAATTTTATTTAAAGTAAAAGCTGAGCCATGATAACTGCAAGTTATGCCTCAATTTTATATCCTACATGGTAGTTGGGATCAATTTCATTTGAACTAGGTCATTTGAGTATATACCAAGTTTGGTTTGGACATCTTTGATGACATCAACTGAAACTTGGCACTCAACTATGACACACAACTTTATGTTATCTTGTATCTTTTGGATCTTCTTTTGCCTGTGGTGAATCATTTTGTTAATGACATGCTTAATAATACTATGTAAGGGCCTGATTTAGTTCAGTCAGAAGTTGATTTGTGTTCGGATTAAGGTTTCAAATGCTGGTCGAGCCAATATGTGCCAATAGGTATTTTCCAGTCTGTTTGACCACCAATATCTGCCATCGGTATTGGCATTATATGTAGAACCTTGGTCAGGATTAACTATACTTATTGATAAGGTGATATATTCATCCTCAGCATCAATTCTAGTTAAAACTAAGTAACATCTGTTGACTTTGCTCTATAAATTATTTATTCATTATTTGGGAAGAAGCCTTGACAGATGTATACTTCCGTGTCGTGCCTGCAGATGCTCCATCTTTTCTTTGATGTCAATTTCTAATTTGACTTTAACAATTGCAAATAGGCCTCCTTTCCTTGTCATGTCTTGCATTATTTGTCACTCATTCATTTTTTAAATCCAGGTTTAGAAATGACTTGCCAGATCCAACCGCACAACCAAAGTTATTAGCTATGCATAAGGACAAAGACCGGTATGTATCATATTTTTCTCTTTCAAATTTCTCATTTTGGCTTAATATAGACATAGATATAAAAAAAGATTAACAATTTAAAAGAAGTTCATGGCTTTTGCTTGACTCTCATAATTTTTTTCTTTTAATCAAGCATATTCAAATTCAGGGATTAGTTTTGTACTTAAATTTGAAACTTAAGTTGTTGGTTGCATTATGCATGAGTACCCTTTTCTTGTGGAAATATGAACAGTGGTCACCGACAGTAGCAGGTGGTTAAAAAATGGAATATGCTATGTGAATATTGTTATGTTGAGTTCATTGTTGGAGAATTGTTTTTTTTGCAACTGTTGAACAATTTATTTATGTGATGTTTTATGACCCAAATTTGTACTGCTAACATTATCCATCATTTTTATCTGTTTTTTCTCCTTGGAATTTGCTGGTGGAGATTTTTACTTTATTCAAATTTTAATACATGAGAATTATGTCTCTCTGTTGGCAGATATACCAAATATACAATCACATCCTTAGAGAAAATGCACAAGCCTAAACTCTATGTTGAACAAGATCTTGGGGTACCTCTTGACCTACTTGATATGAGTGTATACAAGTGAGATTTTAGAGCTTTGCACTTGATTTTTCTATACCATAATGAATGTCTTTAGTGTCTCAGATAACGTGTTTATATGCTTCTCTAGTCCTTCCGCTGTTCGTACTGCCCTTTCTCCTGAAGATGAAGAGTTATTGCTTGACGACGAGGTAGTAACTCCTATCAAGCAAGGAGGTATAAGAAGGAAAGAGCGACCTACAGATAAAGGTGTTTCATGGTTGGTTAAGACTCAATACATTTCTCCCATCAGCATGGAAGCTGCAAAAATGGTACAGATCATACTACAGTGTGATATTTTAGGGTTTATTTTTACTGCCAGTAGCTTAGTACACAAACATGCTAATTGATCTGGAATTGCAGTCTCTTACTGAGAAACAAGCAAAAGAAATACGAGAATCAAAAGAAGGTCGAAATCTTTTCTTGGAGAATCTTAACAATAGGTATATTGACATGTTAAATGTTAAGTCAATTTACATATTTTTTATGATGCCCTTTACTGGGATCAGGAGCACTGCCTTATGTTTCTGTTTGATCCCTTCTTTATTATGTCAGGGATAGACAAATACAAACCATCGAAGAATCTTTCAGGGCAGCCAAACTGCCCCCTGTCCATCAAACGAAGCCTGAATTAGAAGCTGTGGATATTTTGCCTTTGTTACCAGATTTTGACCGGTGTGTACTTTTCATTTATGCCAGCTACTTATTTCAGTCTCACTACCAGTCATAATGGCCACAGATATTTATGAATCTCTCTTCATCTAAGCTGCTAATTGTATTATACACTTTTTTTCATTAGCATGATCATGCATGAGATGCATGAATATTCAGTAGTGATAACTGTTATTGGGTTCCTTGTTATATTCTTGGAAGAAGAAAATCCAAAATTTATATTGGACTTCCACCAGTATGTTGAAGGTCTTCATTAGTGATTACAAATTAAAACTTGAGCAACTGAAGCATGATTTTTCACAGGACAATATGTGGGTTGCACGGTGTCTGCTTAACTGATGCAAAATTAGATTTATTATACTCTTTTGACAAATGGATAGCGTTGATTGTTTTTCTATCATCAAAATCCTTTTTCACCTTGGGAATTAGTTTTGCTTTTTTATTCGATTCACATGTAATCTATAATTTAACTTCTCTTGAAGAATATGTTAGATTAGACATTTTGATCAATCTAATTTTGGACTATTTTGTTATCATTTCTATTTATCTAATTGATGTCTGCAAAAAAAATTAATATTAGTCGTAACTGAGTGGACTCGCTCACCATGCCAGGTGCGAAGACCAATTTGTTATGGTAAATTTTGATGGAGATCCAACTGCTGATTCAGAACAATATAACAAGCTAGACAGGTCTATCCGTGATGAACTCGAGTCTCAGGTGATTTTTTTTCATATGTTCTCTAGTATGAACTTGCATGCAAGTTCAGATGCTATCAATATGCTTTCTATTCTCTGGTTGTTTGTTGTTTTTAGATGTATGAGTGAGCTCAATATTTTTTTAAAGTAAATTAGTCTTTTTATTAATTGGAGAATCTATTTTTAGCTTATAAATTTTGTTTTAGACTGACAGAATCATGGTTATTGATTAAAAACAACCTGGTAGGTTGTATCAGTTGGTCTTCAGTTTTACGCTGAAATCTCCCCTCTGTTGAATGAGAGCTGCTAGGCTACCAACTGAAGAACCACACAAAGACTGAAATAAGATCCAAGGCCATATATGGAGCATTTAGAAAGTTGAATGGTTGTATAGTAAATGTTTTAGTTAATCAGCTGGATTGATTGAATTTCAGTCTGCCTTTGTTTTTGGCTGATGGCCGTATTAAAATATTTGGCAGCTTGAGTTATTTGTGATATTCTGGTTGATTTTTGAAGTTTAAATTTTGGCCGTATTGAAAAGGGAATTTTCTGATTGTCAATTGTTTGACCAGTTTTGTATGTAAAAAAGTATTTGTTATACACCCAAGTTAATTTATGGGCATGTGTTTGTCATACACCCAAGTTATCCAACTTCTGGTGTGGGCTGTCTTGTACATATGTCAAGACCATACCTAACTTCAAAGAACAAGGCTTGAGAATTTTTTCTTTTTCTTTTTGTTTCTTTGCTGAGAGTTGGGTGGGACGCTTGTGGTTCTTCTGGGCTGTGACAGCATAAGCAGGTAAGATTCCTTGTGTGGTGCCTGCTTCACACGACATAGTATGTTGTAGTCAGGATGAGCAGGCATGATCAAATGTGCCACCCATGAACCTCAGCTTTTGACAATTAGAACATGCAACTATTGATATGATCCTGGTCTAGAAACTTTCTTTTTCAAGTGGTGATATCGTAACATTGTATGTGCTATTGCTGGCTAGTTTTGGATGCTGGATTCTATTCTTCATAATTTTATCATGTCAAATATGTGAAAGAAACCCTTTTGTAGAACAAATTTCTCCTTTTAACTTCTATTTCATCTTGAACTTTAGTCATTATAAGTTCTCTAATATAAAATGTTTTAACCTCAATCTGAAACAAAATTGTTATTGTTTTTTGTATGCTGTGGTCCTAGAGTAATAATCGTGTGAAGTGATCTTGTGTCAGATTATTCTATACATCAGCGTCTATGAATATCATTAATCGTTGGTATTAACTTGTGGGTGACAATTATTACAACGTATTTGTTAAACTGGCTTACAGCATATAATTTTTTTCAATCTTAATTTTACATTAGCCTACATTTTTGGTCTTTTTTTATTTTGTAGGCTATAATGAAGAGCTTCATAGCCAATGGCTCAGATCCAATGAATCCTGAGAAGTTTCTTGCGTACATGGTTCCTCAACCGGATGAGGTATATAATATTGTTTGTTACCTTGCCAGTTCATATGTGACGCTCTGCATTGTTAGGGTGAATAGCTTACCAGTTATGTTGCAATAATTTAGTTTTACTTGTTTTCTAGAAATTGTTGAATTACATTAAATATTCCTTCAATAAACTGTTTATAAGTTGTAGCATCACTCTGACATTGTTCATTACCATTGGCAGTTGTACAAGGACTTAAAATCTGAAAACGAAGATACATCATACTCCTGGGTTAGAGAATATCACTGGGATGTATGTTTCAAATTTGCTCCTCTCCTATGATTAATACTCTTCATTTGTTGTACAGGCTACAGATCCAAGATTGTATTATAGAAAAATTTGTTTCATGACCATTTAAGGGCAAAAATAAAATCATATTTTCCTAAACAAATTCCTTCTGTATGTTGCAGGTAAGAGGTGATGATGCTGATGATCCAACAACATACTTCGTAACTTTTGGAGAAAAAGATGCTCGCTACTTGGTATAGTTATCTTAGTCAATTTTGAGTTAGAGGATGTAACAATCGTTTGATGTGTAATACTTCATACTATGCAGCCCTTGCCTACAAAGCTTGTTTTACAAAAGAAGAAGGCAAAAGAGGGAAGGTCTGGTGATGACATCGAGCAGTTTCCAGTGCCATCAAGGGTGACTGTGAGGAAGAAATCAACTACTACATATGGAGAACCAAACGAATATGGGGAAGCATCTAGAAATAATGTATAGAAAATTTCACTTCTGAATTCCTGCTACAATGCACCATAGATCATGTTTTTTAATTATGTTCTACACTGCAATTTCCTAGATTCAATAGCTTCATAAGTTATGGCTGTGCTTTCTAGTAATAAATTTACACAGATGAAATATCTAGCCATCAAACTGTTTGATTGTTTGTTAGCTGGTGTTCACCTTGCTTTTGTTGGTAACATTAAATAGTCCTGTTGCTGCATATTGTTTGAGTATGTTGTGATCCAAGTGTTGTTACCTTTAAGGCTTTAACTTCAGGGAGCATATAAACATAACATGGTGCATTATAGGAACATTCAGATAATATCACCATGTGTTTAGTATTAAGAGTACATATTTATTTACTGTTAAAATAAGAAGTGGATATGATTTATCCGTTCATACATCACATATTAGATGAAGTGTATAGATGTTCGCATGCTCACACATGTTGTTATGGTTTCTCATGTTCATAATGTAATATAAGATGCATGAGATGTTCTCATAAGCCACAAGCATACTTTGGTATCAACTGTGTTACTTTTACAGTTGTGTTTAAATTCTGTTCATGCAACATATGTGTGTGTGTGTGTGTGTGTGGAAGTATGTGTTTATTTATGTATGTATATTGAGATTTTATATATATATATATATATATATATATATATATATATATATATATATATATACATATGTATGTATGTATGTATATTGAGAGCAGTTATTTATCTTACGATGCCTTACTAGTGGCTAAGAATAGTATGTGCAACCAGGTGCCTATGCATATACTTGCAAATGTCCATCTATGTTTTCTTGACAAGCATAGCTTCATCTCTATTTGCATTCTTGTATTCATAGATAAGGTCTACATATATAAATTGTTTTACATTTTGGAATAATTCTGCTTAGTTGAATCTAATATATTGTTGTAGGCACCCTGCACACTGCCTCTCTATTGGAGAAAGGCATTGCAGTGGCCTTTGTTGTCCTAGTATCCAGTGTGGGCTATTCTTCTTATTCCTGGCCTTCTTCAAGCTCTCCTGAATGGAAATTAAGAGCATCCCAAAACATTTTCACTATCAAGTTACCCATCTTCCTGCTCTTACTGATCTTCACACTGACCAGAAAAAGATAAAAGAACATCTATTCCTGGGCCAAATGGGCGGATTTACTTGAGAACACAACTTTTATATATTGGCAAGGAAAATAACACTGAAATTTTCTTGGTAATATTGAGAAAATCTAACTTTATATAGGATACTATTATCTATAGCAATCACAGTTTAAATATCTAGGCAGACATGAGGTTCCTACTGATAGGCAAATCAAGTTTTCATTTTACTGATCTGAGTACACAAAGGTCTTTTCTTTCTATTAGTTCTTTGATTGTTACCAAGTGATTCTGAAATCTGAATACATTAAAATATAGTCTTCTTTGAAATTTTGGAAACCGACCCTCTTGATTTTGGATACTTGATACATTTATTGTTTCTGTAAGTTCATTGAACTTAATGTCTTAATTGATATTTGGGCATGCGATTTCATGATTATATAGATATGATGTTTAAATATTGTCTGTATGTTAGAATATTTACTTAATGATTTAGTTCTTTGAACCTCTTAGGAATTCTGAGTGCATACTAAACCCAAGATGATTAAGTGTATGGGTGGATATAGATTTAAATCCTCTTGAATGTTAAATATAGCTCTTACTCAAGTCTGTTGAATCTAACATATGTTCTCTCTATGCAGAGTAACAATTACATATTGTTAAGAAACCTTGAAACTGTCATCTTTTGTTTCTTGTATAGAGATATTCTCTTATTGGTAGAAATTCGTTGTTTCAAATCTTTGCAGTTCTGCACGGGACGATATAGGTAACATGTGTTTGTTATGGACTAATGCTTGCATGATACTAATGGTGCATTTGTTATTTCAGAAATCTTTATCTTAGTGCAGTTACATTATATTTTGAAATCATCCTAATAATTCTGAAAATGTACTATAGGAAAAACTGGATGTCAGGAACATAAAGCGAGGACGTTCCTCAATGGATGATGACCTTGAAAGGCAGCATAAATTTCAGAGAACAGAAGATATAGATCAGTTCAGTGGGGAGGAAGATATGTCTGATTAACTGTGACAATATGTCAGCATCGCCATTGCAGAGTTACTTCTGGTGTAGCATCATCATTTGCTAATCCCGGTGAATGTATGGGTCGTCAAAGAAGCCCGTTTGACCGAAATGGATGTCTATTTCAGAACTCAGAAGTCACGTAAGGCAAGATGGTGATATTTCCCCCCTACCATTATTAGTACATAAGCTTTTGGCTTACATGTCAAATGTGATGAAGTTTTCAAGCCGTTCAAGCATTATACAGCTGTGTCATTTTCTTGTCAAGTTTATTACCGAGAATAGATGTATGTTTTTTATTATATTGGGTTTCATTTATATGCTGCAATGCTTTGATGTCTGTTACTATGAGTTTAGGCCTTTTTTTTCTTTAACCTGCGACTCATCAGCCGATCATCCTGAATATAGATGATCCAAACTCTTATTGTGAGGCGAGGTTGAAGATTAATGAATGTTATAATGGATCTTATGTAACAACGAGACACTGCATTAGTGAAATTATGGGGTTTGGTTATTGATAGGTAGGTGAGCTGGTGAGCATATTTAAATTGCTGAGAGGACTATGTGTTGTTGGCCAAATAAGATGTTGTCTTCCTCGTTAGACCTGCCACTGCCTGTATGTTGTGCAAGTATCTGTTCTGACATTTATCGAGTTGCGGTATCAGATGAATGTATTTCCTGTGAAATATCTTGTTAGTAAAACTAAGATCTTCAACTCTTGTTTGTGTTGGATTTAATGGACTAACAATTTTTGTTCTGTTTTGCATTATTATATAAAAAGGTGATGTTTTTCAGGTGTATTTTGACGGTTTTAAGTTTTGGTTGTCTGAAGTAGAATATGATTTAGATCTAAAGCATTTGCCAATGCTTCATATGGTACACATGGAATCCTTAATGTTATTAGAGGTTACTTTGAGCCTAAGAGGAGGAATATGATGGAGCTCAATCTTAGATCTATTAATTGGAGAAGATATTTAAAGTTATTAAACACAGGGAGAATCAAAATGTGCCTTTCACTTTTTTTTTTTTCATTTTGAAAGGTAAGATAGAGACTCAAAAGTTCTTTTTTTATTCAGTTCACTTCGAGAATCAACAACAAAAATTTCTTAGCATCTCTAGAGGTAATTTAAGAATGTATTAATGTATTTTATGAAAAGTTTTTTCTTGATTCGGTTCACAATGTACACACCTTAGGAAACTCTCGAGTACAACCCGAGCAGACGCTGCACCAAAATGTAGACGAGTAGTTACGGAAAGTAAAGATGTGGAGAAGGCTATGCGACTCGGGCAAAATAGCGGTAGTGAGCTGCTCCTGGTTATAGATCCGGCTCCCCATCTTCACGGTGGCCTACTGTATCATCATCCCCTTCACCACCATCGCGTTGGCGTAGTACACCTCCAGCTCCAGCTCCCTCAGCGCCACCATCAGCCTCGCCGCCAGGTGTGCCCTCCTGTCGCATTGCACCCTTATCATCGCCTCCTGACCCAGCAGCTTCACCTCCACCTTCCCACTCGTTTCGGTGGGAAAGAATTATAACAAGGGTAGTTGATCTTCGCCCATTGAAAGAAGATCGTTAATGAAAACCGATGGCTTCACAGGAAGAGGAATCGGAAGTGGATATAGGTTGAGATAATCGAACTATTATAAATCAGTTTATATTTTTTCTTTTACCTTGATTTACTATTGCATATTGACCTACTTACTAAGCAATTCTTATTTGCACTTCTTGGTAATCACATTTTTATCGAAATTTTTCGAAAGTACTAATTCACCTCCCCCCCTTTCCTTTTAGTGCCTTTACGATCCCAACAATGTGATGCATGTGTGTATTATGATTATCATTATTATTAGGGCTTATGAGTCTCCATTTTATTTCTTGTTTATTATTGGGCTATGCATGTGATTATGTTGTAATTGCACGAGAGGTGCGATGGGAGCATGGAGGTGACAGCGAGACCCACAAGGTCGAGACGGATGATCACGGTGCATAGTGATGCGACAAGATTCCAGCGAAACCGACGAAGACGAGATGGACGATCATAGGGCATGGAAATGCGCTGATGCACACATAGATCGTGATGTAAGTGATTGAGCCCACTAGCTCGGGCTTCGGGCTTGATCATATTATGCTATGGTCATGATCATCTAGTGTGTTTGCTCATGCGATGTGTGATTGATTATATAGCTACGTGTGTATATATATATATATATATATATATATATATATATATATATATATATATATATATATATATATATGTGTGTGTGTGTGTGTGTGTGTGTGTGACACGTCATATTAGGAGACTGAACCAAAATTTTCTCTCATGATAATATTACGTCGGTAAGCGTGAGGCGATTAGATTGACCCACGTGGCCTTCCGTAGTTATAGGAGAAATCGATTCCTGACATAGGTTGAGTTGGTCGAGTCCCTCGAGGCTCACCTATATTGCGATTCTAAATCTTGCCTACGACGTAAATATGTCATCGGTAACCTAAGGGCATTGTATACTTGGTCGAGTGCCTCAAGAGCATATCGTCGAATTAGACTCATCTTGTATTGATGGCGATGACTTAATATAACATCATGATTAGTCGAGTCCCTCGAAGCTATGATGGTTCAGAGGTCGAATAGGATAGGAATCACAAGGAGTTGTGATCGGCAAGTGTTGCATACCTTTTCGGGATTAGTGTGATTAGTCAAGTCCCTCGATGTTACACTAAGACGTCGAATGGATCCGGATCCCCACTAGAGATCCGTTGGGGGTCTTCAATTCATATATCGGAGGGAGTTATGTGTTTCACGAGAAAATAGTGGGAGCAGATTAAGATAGAAATTCATATCTTGATTGTTTACTTTTCAACAAAATCTACATGTTATTTATTTTGTTATATCTTTATTTTTAGAAAATATCACTTTTAAATCATTTATGTGGCATAGTTAATGTCAACCACCCCACTATTCCAAACTATACAGATTGGCTCCGCAACATGAGAATCGTTCTCGTAGCAAAAAAAATTACGTACGTTCTTGACATAGTGATGCCAGACAGCGATAAACTGATTCCCTTATATTGTAACAACTACGGAGCAATTGTTCAAGCTATTGTCTTAGATTGTCTTTAAACATCACAAGGGTTTGATGAGGATCAGACACTTAGGCGATTGAGTTTAGGTCAAGTGAGAGATTGCTAGTCATAGGTGTGCTCATAGATGCCCTACAAGCTAATCACGTGAGTGATGGCACGTGTGATTGGCGCTACTAGTTTTCCAACACTCTCTTCTTAGCTTAAGGTCAACTAGCTTCTTAAGAGGGCGCACGACTTTGAATCGCTTTGTGAGACTTTAGATAAGGCTCTTCTCCTCCTTTTTATACCTGAGGAAGAGGTGAAGTCCTATGTTAGAACATGAAGAGTCCTTAATGTTGGGTGGAGTTAATCGTTTTCATTTGGGTATTTGTAAGACTCTGTCCGAGGCTTCAAATTTTAGTAGAATTTTGATCAGAACAGATATCGGCTAGTAATGTCTGTAATTTTTATTCCTTAGTCAATCAAATTTCTTTTTCTTTTTTTTAAACTATTTCACGTAGAGCATGGATCTCAATTTTTTGGGATGGCGTAGATTCCATATCTAAACCATTCATTTTGGGTGAATCGAGTTACAAATTCTTTTTTTTTTTGTTTAAAAAAAGTATGGTTTAAGATAATATGTACTAATATTTTATTAAAGAGTGAGGCGGTCCTTCCGACGTTGCGACCGTTCCTGCAGCAGATCCCTTCTCCGCCACGGCCGTCCACCCCGCGGCCGCCAGCTCCCAAACCCACCTGAAGTCATCGCATGCATCAGCAACCTCCAAGGCTTCCCCACGAAAGCCGGGAAGAGCCCGTTTCCCGTTAGCCGACACTTAGCATCGGAATCCCACCCGGCGCCGGCAGCAGCCGCCGCGTGTCGCTGGCTCTCCCTCCTCCCCTCCCTCGTCATAATGGGCGCCGCTCGCTTTCCCTCTACAGAGTAAGTTGTTGGTGCTGCTTGCCACCTGTCGGTGCCTTTTACAGGACAGAGGTTTGCTGCGTCGCCACCTTCTCCCTAGCTGCAGCGAGACGACGGGACGGCATGGGGCCTGAAGAGAAGAAGCAGAAGAAATGCTGCCCTCTGAGGAGGTCAAGGAAGGGCTGCATGAAGGGCAAAGGCGGGCCGGAGAACCAGGCGTGCACCTACCGCGGAGTGCGGCAGCGGACGTGGGGCAAATGGGTGGCGGAGATCCGCGAGCCCAACCGGGGCGCCCGCCTCTGGCTCGGCACCTTCAGCTCCTCCCTGGAGGCTGCGCAGGCCTATGACAACGCCGCTCGCAGCCTCTACGGCGACTGCGCCAGGCTGAACCTGTCCGACGACTCCGGCCCCAGGCGGCCGTCCGTTAAGTCGGAGGCCTCCTGCTCGCCGACCTGCTCGACGGAGACGAGCACCAGCGAGTCAAGGGCGACCTTCCCGGGGAGCGTCCAGTCGCCGGCGGGTTATTTCTGCGGCGGCGGGGGGGGGCTTGACG
>NW_027021286.1:571681-601684 GCF_036884655.1 Musa acuminata AAA Group | reverse complement strand
GGCTAGAATTACAAGGCAAAGCACATGCATTCTCACATTGAGTTGCCATCACATACGGTTAGCAAGATAGTAATCATAACCAGAGAGACAGAGTGCATGCATAGTCGCATCGATTTGCCATCAGACATTATTTATCAATACAGTCAACCAGTAAACGATGACGAGCAAAACTTTGTACTGAGATCCAGAAATTCTATGAAATGGCATTAAAAATATGGTTTTGTCGTTGACAATAACTTTGTGCACAAACATGAGTGTCCTTAAAATTGAGCATGAGTTAGAGTCAAATATCAGAGTTGACATCAATTCAATCCATGTCTAAACATATTAAGTCGTGAGTTAGACCAATATATGTCATCCGACTCTTTTAAATCTTATAAACGTGAGACTATATGGTGCATAATCAGCCATCTGATCCTCGCTTGGTCACACAGGAGGGAAGGCATCAGGTTCCTCGTCGGTGCTCAATAAAATTCTGCAGATACCATCAATGAAACAGGAATGTCAATATACATCTGAGTAGGAAAGTGCAAATTCAGGACAAGAAAACCATGGAAATCACTTACTCATTGCACGTTGCAGACGAAAGGTCCATAGTTTCAAGTTCATTTAGTTCCTCCATGCATAAACAAAACACAGAAATGCTCATTTCTGATGTTTTGGTGCAGTACACTGATTTAAAGAAATCTCTCAGCCCTGTAACCCTTATAAGAGAAATGATACATGCACTTCCATAAATTCAGAACGCAGACTAATTTGATGCCGATGCAGTCCTGAATGGCACTAGCGTCCACAGATAGCTAAGCAACCTGAAATCACTGAATGCCACATTGAATAGCCTAACTCCAATAGTATTATTCATCATCACCATCAGGATTCAATCATCGATCTATTAAACTTTCTCTACCTAATATAAACATATCCATTTACATAACAAATAAGACATGATGACAAAACATCATACAATGAGAAGAGAGTTAGATGGATCAGCATCGACATGAATCATGTTACTAAGCACCATTTTCCTCTACACAGAAAATCCTTTCGAATGAGTTTTCAAATTTTCTAAACATGAAACTTTGGGTCTACGATCACATATCTATCTGACTTTCACAATTTGCTAAACGATAATGCACCCAGGGTACTAATGTAGGACAAATCTTGGTAAACAATCTTCTAAAATTTTCTGAGCTTTATTCGAGCAATTTGGAGAATTGTACAAGTATTCATAAATCTCAATGTAGCACCTTGGAAAGTTGGTAGTATACTTCCTTAACACTGCCTTGCAATGGGGGAAGGGTGAGAATAATCCAGATGCATTCTCCAATTAAAACATTGCCTTGAAATTGGGGAAGTGTGGAAGGTAATACAAATCATCCAATTAAAATATTGGCTTGCAATGGTCAGAAGTAATACAATTCCTCTGATTAAACTATGGCACATCATGGTATGATAATCAACCCAATTCCTCTTATAAGGCTTACGATGCACCATGTTATTTTGCATTCATTAGCAGTATAATCTATGCCCCATGGTCCTGAAAATTGTGACCTCTCCATCAGTCTTATTTCAGAAGGTGCAGTTTGCTGCATATAGAAAACTAGAATTGGGCCCTTATGTATTCAAAAAGCGACACATACCCAAGTGCAGCATTGTTTCTCAAAAAACCACAAAATGGTAGGCTGTACTCAGTCTAATTTTTGGGGCCTCTATTATGAACCCTCCGAGGATGAAGCCAGAAATATGTTTCCCATCAGCCATGACTATCCTACAAACATCTCCGTCTTCATAGGAAAAGAAAAAGAGATCATTCTTTACCACCTTCAAGCGGTCGAGTTATTATCCGAAAACAAAGAGCATGTCTGTCTCAGATTCTGTTGTAATGTGATCAGTAGCCTACAAACCGAATCTTGGTGCATAGTGCAGAAAGAAAAGACCTTTCATCGAGGACCCAACACTACATGCTGCTAATATTGCTGGGATCTCAAAACTTCTGGGTTAAGAAACCCATCCAAAGTGATTGATGACCCATGGGGACACAACACCATTTGATCAAAATCGCATACGTTTTCCCTTTCTACTCCTCGCTACCTTCTAATTAATCGTGCGTCATAGTCTAGTCAGTTTGACTATAACATATCACAGACGGCCATAGTATCAGAGTTCCATTGTTTGGGAATCGTAATCATCTAAAAATTGTCTCATCGGCAGATCCGATGCAACTTGATAGGGGAAGTAAATAGGAGCGATCGGCAAATGCGTATGGTGAATACGACGACCGAGCAATTGACGGGTCACTAATTAATTGTAACTGCAGGTAGAAGAGGAGCCAAGAAGAGGACCTGGAAGAACGGGATCTCTTGGTCGAGCCGGGGGATGACGGCCGACAAACGCGGTGCTTCCCTAAGAAGTCGCCCGTCCGCCGCCACGACCGCGCCTCCGTCCCGGCCTCATCTCCTTTTCCTGGTCATCATTTCTCTCCTCTGCTCCATCCATCCGCTTCCTGAATTAAAATTTTAAATAATTATTCTTATATAATGTTTTTGAAAAGATTAAAACCTTCACCAAAACATAATCAAATTATTAAAGAATATTATAGCCGAAACAAATGGATCCAACACCAAATAAAATAATTTTTTTAAAAATATCATTATTGATTTAGAAACAAAAACAAAAATATTTTCGAGCGTTTTGAAAAAAGAAATAATTATAGTTTTCATATATTATTTATAATAAATCGGAATAAGAATATTTTTTTTAAAAGGAGAAATTATTTAATCCTATATCACAGTCTTATACATCTCCAATTGCAATGGGAAAACTTACCTCTCCAATTGTATAATAGCTTAATGTTGAGTTCATGTTGCACAGCATGAACTCATTGCAACATTAACTTTTGTAGTCTCCCTCCTTTGTGATATATTCAAATATTTATACATAGTCATTCTCCCGGTATTTATACTTGCACCAGATAATTTGTAGAAGCCTTCACCTCTGAAGTTTACTGATAAGGTATATTTTCGATCCAAGACACGTCAAGTCAAAATTTGTACCAAGAAGTTGTTTGATACCCCCGCACGCCAACCTGAGAATCAGCAAAGGGAGCATCCCAAGGCTTGATCGACTTCGGCATCCAGCTCAACCAACAGAAGATTCCCGATATCGACCCATGGACCAGGCTAACTCATAAAGTCATGACACATTTGTTCACCAACATTTAGCACAACTATTCTACTCTGAACACAATTTCATCACTAAGGTTTCTTACCTGTAACCGAGCAGTTGTTCTTATCTTCTTAAGATCTGGTCAAACAAAGGTTCTTACTGGCAAAATAATTTAAGAAGCTTCTGCAGATGTGTACACCATGACCTGCACAAACTTATATTTCCTTTAACCTTCTTTGAGATCTGTGCAATACAGTAAAACAATGGAAGAACAAGCTAAAAGACAACAATGTGTTCCAGAAATTCAAGTCAAACCAACCTCCCTAAAGCTGTGGCATTCTTTCCTACTGTGTTGAGATGTTCCTTGAATCGAGAGCATTGCTTTCCCATGTTCTGTGGCACATGAGTGTAGGGACTATTTCTGTATCTTATCAAGCCAAAGAAAGAAGCATTGAGATGGTAATTGCAGATGGAGGTTGAATGGCCGGTGACTGCCGCAAAATCCAACGTTCAAGTTGCTAATATCACATGCATGCACGATGCAGCTAGCAAGGAGTTCTCGGAAGGCAGTCAAAGATGAATCACATGTTTTCCTGCATTCTCTACAGGAGTGAAAGAAACGAGATAGATAAAGAACAAACAACACACAGAGATTCTCGACGAGAATCCAATGATTTGGATGCTCAAACACGGTACTCGTAGTCTTACATATATAGCTTAAGCAGCACATCATTTGCACATAGCTGCAAGAAGAGAGAGAAAGAGAGATCATGAAGGAAGAAGGCAGATCTTTGTTAGTTGCTGCGCCTGCCGCAGTCACACTCATCTTGCTGATACTCCTTCTCAGCTCTCCATCTTCCCTCAACTGGAATGACTGCAATGGTGGTGTAGCTCAAGCAAGGAAGCTGATTGCGGTCGAAGTGACACCCCACTCGTCCCCAAGACACAACGTCACGATCAACGTCGACGACGTTGGCATGATACCGGCAAGACAGGTAGGGATAGACTTGAGGAGGATACCACCTTCGAGCTCCAATCCGACACAAAACAAGTAAGCTTCATCGTCTCCAACCTTTTTCCCTCAACTGCTGCTCCTCATCAATCTGTAACCGGTTCTCAAGGGACTTGTTCTTGTGTCAGGTCACGGCCTCGGTTTACCGCCCCGGGGAACTCGCGATGACGGCTTATAGATAATAGATGAAGCGTAGATGAGACACAATTACATGTAGGCAGATGTTCCGCTTAAGACTGCATGTGTAGCTTAGAGATGAGAGTAGCAAGCGTTAGGAGCAGGAGATGGGCAGTCAGTCTGTGTGTGTGCTTGAATTACATCTGCGTGAAGCTTATAAAGCATGACAAAGATCATGACATGTGTTATCCTGAAACAGGTCCTTTAATCTCGATAAGATTTTATTGATCGACCCTCTCCCGTCTCCCCTCTCCCCTCAACCAACAGATGATATTTGCTAGCTGCTTGCATGACTTTCATGTTGAATATGGATTCCCGTCTTGAATTACTCAACTATAAAAAATGGCAATGGTGATTTTCACCGATATATGTTATCCTTTGTATAATTGCACCAACAAATGAAGCTTTTGCAACCTTGTTTTAAACTCTTGGACTTGAGAAAGATGACGGTAGAAGGTGTCTCTTTCAGTTTAATTCAGCAATGTATTATTTTAGATCATAGCAGTTCTTAGTATAGTGACCATGGTTGTACTTTTATTTCATCTCTTCTTAGATGTGAAGATTTCGTGGGCTAAGACATTTGAAGGAATACTTGAGTAGTATGGAAAATATTTAGGTGAATTGATTCTCTTCTGTGCGGTGCACAGTCTTCCTGAGGAGGTCTTTTACACGAGACAAATTATATGAGGTCAGTCGGGAGGTGTGTTCATCTTTAATAGGTTTCTTCTAGTTGACTTTTCTTTCTTCCGACCACCAGAGATTCTACCATAATATATTATTGAATGACTTTTTATAATATCTCCCGATATTTGGTTGATGGCTTTTTGAGAATCGATTTGAATAAGCATGGAGAGGATAAAAGGTGTGGAGACAAATAAACACATAAGTTTGAGATTATCTTTATTTCTTTGATGAACCTCTTAGAATAGCTTGCCGGATATTTATCTTCTTCTTATTGAATTGCAAGAAGAGAAATTGTAAACTTTTTAATAATTTATAGTTAATAAAGTTGAGCTCAAACTCATTTGATACCTAGTCAAAAAATTGATAGAGTTTATAGACAAGTGTGTATGCCACTCTCGAGCTAATGTATTAAAAAAAAATTGACATATGAATTCTTTGATAGTCACATATAATGTCATTGGAGCTACTAAGGTTGTAATGTACACAGATGGATCCAAAATTCAAGTGTTAAAAGTAGAGAGACAAAACCCTCGAGGAATGTCTTGGGTGACAAGAGATTGTACATAGGGATCAAACATATCAGACTTTTTTCATTATTTGATTTTTCATATCATATCCATGAGGTTATTCCCTCATATTTAGGGGCAATCCAATTGAGGAGTGTATCTCAAACTTCCTTGATAGCAAGAGCTCTTGATTTAAGATATGGAGAGACGACTATGCATTATAAGAAGCTTTCTTCAATGTTGGCTTGAATTTATTTATGATATGAGTACCACCTCTAGTGGAAGTATAGGTGGAATAACCATAGGGTTGCCTCCTTGTCTTAGTTGGGCAAGTTGAGGTTTTCATAGAAATGGTGAAATACATAAAGGCATAGGATTCGGGAATTGGAAAAATGATATTCCCTGGAACTCCTTATGAAATCAAGTTTAGGTTCGAGAGAATGGCATTTTCTTGAATTATTTGTGAAATTTGGACTTAATTATCCTGTGATATCTAATAAGACTGTCATTCTAGCATCAAACTAATATATTATATTATGTTTGTCTGACACGAGGGATTTAAATCCAACTTGAGTCCAACTTTTAAACCCAATTGAGTATTGAGAAGACTAAGGATTTAGTGGGTGTGCTTGATAAAGGTTTATCTAATGCTTAAGTTTGTGAGGGATTAAGAGGACTTGGGAATAACCAGAGAGTATTTTCTCATATTCAATCAAGAATGCACTATGGAGCTTTTTATAGTGTGTTAAGGTGAATATTGATGAGGATTAAAGATTAATTCAAAAAACGATTAGGTAAAGTATCCTATCATTATTGAGCCATAAAATCATATGTCGAACCGTTAAATATTGTCGTATGAGATAATGGTTCACGTTAATGTTGGAGAGTGTTAAATATCGTTCTAGTTAGGATAATTTTATCGATTTGAAAAATAAAGATTTTCTCAGAAAAAATGATACTATATAGAAAAAAAAATAAATATATATTTTTTTCTAAAAAATTCACCCTACATATAAATTCGTATGATGAACTCATGAAAATGATAATCGCTCATTGAGATATTTCTCTGATCTAAGTTTTGGATTGATAAAACTAGTTTAATTGAATTAAATGATTTAAAAAAAGAAAGAAAGAATGGAAAAGATAAAGAAAAGTAAATAGGGTACTTTTGTTATTTTGAAAAATAAAGGATTTTTCAAAAAAAAAAATAACCATAGGATGCTCTAGAAAAAAATAAAAATAAAAACTTCTCTAAAAAAGTCACCCAACAAATAATTTCATACGACGGGTCTATGAAAATGACAATCTTTCTCCCTATGAGATTCCTAATAATCGAAACACTTCCCCCAAGTCAAATGAGGAGAGATCGAGTTCAATTCCTTCTTATTATGGGATTCCTAATCCTTCTTCCCTTACAAATCTCGGTCCATCTTACTCCTCTTAATATATAATGGATAGTTCTAGTCCTTCGATCTCCTATCGCTATAATGGTCGGTACGCTCAAGAACACATGCAGCATCAACCTCGTTGTTCTGAAGAAGCTCGCAAGTAGGAGCTGTCTACTTCCAGACGACGTGCTCATAGAGATTCTCTCCTACCTCCCAGCGAAGACCTTCTTCAAGTTCCTCTCAGTCTGCAAGACCTTCCGCCAACTCTCGTCAAATTCCCATTTCCTCCTTTCACAGTCATACCACAGCAAGGCCATCTCTGGCTTCTTCGTCCAACGCTACTCCACCTTCAGGTCCCTCCTCCTCATTGACCCCTACGCTGGCATGCCCAGGAGTAGCCTCGATTGTCTGAGGAAGCGCAACACAAGAATCCTCGGGTCAGTCGGTGGCCTCGTCTTCGTCTGGCATAGGAATGACGGATCGTTCAATGCTACCACCAGTAGCTTATTTGTCTACAATCCAGCCCGTAGGACTCGGTGCCAGCTTCCCTCTCCGCCAAGCAAGTGTCTCCGAGGCGGCATCGCTGTGAGATTCATGACCGACATCAACAGGTTGACGAAAGACTACAAGCTGGTCTACCTATCACCGACCGGCCAAAGCTCGTTGTACCAATGTCAGGTGTATGACTCGGCGGCAAGGGCATGGACGATGAACAAGCAACTAAATTGCGGGTGGAGGGCACTCGATTTGCAGCACCCAGTGATCAACGGCGAGACCGTATTTTGGGTGTCGACCTTGCGAACGCAAGTGGTGATCGACCCGTATGTCTTCGCCTTCAATATGAGGACGGAATGCACGGAGACCATCGAACTACCGCAAGAAGCAACCGTCAGAGACGCCGACACGATCGGGATTGCCGAATGGGGGCGGAGTACAATATGCTTGATCCATTACGGGAGTCTCTCTCAGGTGTTCGCTCTGTGGCTACTGAGGGAGACAAGAAACGGTGTGCCAAGATGGATGAAAGCGCATGAGATAAGCTTGGGGCAGATGGGGCTTAGGAAACCATGCTACGTGAGCTCCGTCATGCTAAGTGAGGTGGAGACGATCATGCTACTTGTTTTCACCGTATACGACGTGGTGTACAGCTACAGTATACAGGATGGAGATCTGAAGAAGCTAGGATCAGTGGGTATCGATGACCCCACACTGATCCCTTACGTTAATTTGCTTCGGCCATGCAGTGAGCAAGAGGAGCTATTGGAAGCGATATGAAGATGTTTGATTCATTTCCGTTCACTCCTTAGCTCCGATGAGATCTAAGAATTTTAAGATCGATGATGATGACGATGATGAGTCCAAGTCAAACTGAATCTAGCTAAATTTTATTCCAAATCGAATATATATCATTCTACTTCTTAAGTGCATTCCTTAGTCCTCTCTTCATCTCTCACTCATGAATATATTTTATTAAATATCTATAAAATATTGAAATATAATGATCTTATGAGAAAAAAAAATTACTTTCATAAATTTGATTTTTTTTTTTTGTTTATGCTTCTTCCATTCCGACTCACTAAGAATAGCACCGTAAAATTGCTATGCTGTAACAACGCTTGAGATCAATAGAGGTAGCATGAAAATTGTTGTGAAAACAACCAATATCAGATATTTATTTATTTTTATTTTCACAAAGAAAACTTTGTATTATTTTAGAAGCACACAAAAGATAAAGCAACTGTTGATGCAAATTACAATTCCAGAATATGGAGGAATTGGCAACCAATTTGGCATACATATTTCCTTCCTTGTATTCATGTAAAGGCAACTTATATGAAATGTCCCTAATCAAGTTCCGGAATTTCCATGGAGGGCCTTCTCATTGTTTAGGAGTTGAATAACATTCACTTCATAGAAAGTCCTCCCTGGCATTTTGGTTTAGATACATCATCCCGAGATAGAAGGTAACCTTTTATCCATAAAAAATTATCTTAGGGTTCTCTAGACTTGATTAAAGATAGCTTAGGCATCTAAGTCACATAAGAAAGTGAATATATGTTGCTTTGTTAGAATTTATTAGATCAGCCCTACCAATTTGAGATTGATAACTAGCATTCCAGTTATCAAGTCATGGTTCTGGTATTAAAAATGATATTATTCTTCTTTAATATTATATTATTTACATGTTTTCTCTCTTATACTTGAGCAAATCTAGGGAAAAAATTTTTAGATTCCTGGTTCTTTGATTTATGAGAATTTCATATCTTTTAAAATCTCAAAAATAGTTTAAAAAGATTTCTTAGTGGCTCTAAAAGAGAAGAAAATCATCAGCAGATTTCTTAGCAATATGGACCAAGTCTTTTACCATAACTCATAGACTTATAGCACAATAAATTTTCTTAAGCTCAAAAGGAAGATGAGTTAAAGAGTTATATTAATTCGAAACTGTACGAAAGAGTAGGCCAAGGTTGATTTTGGAGTCTAGTAGGGATGGGGTCATTCTATAAATTTGAGAAAATACCATCTTCCTCGTCACGAGTTTGTGCCTCTTCCAAGGTCACTCTAGGTCATCATGGTGCCCAAGGAGGCTCCACGGACGATTCTCAAGAGGGCTCCGTAGGCGGTCCTCGAACAACCTCCATGGATCGCTCCCGTGTGACCACTCTAGTGCCTTGGGACCCTGAAGCCATTGCCGAGGAACCTTGTCTCTTCAAGTCTCAAAGATCCATGATTGCGAGGAGAAAGGAACCCACGTGAAAAATCAGCAACCGCATTAAAACACAAGAAAAAAAAGACCAGTTCATACCCTTGGCGGCCAAACTAACCCCCACTTCAATCAGCTAGTCTTCTCCATTTGCCTCATAGTATCAAAGAGGAGGGAACCTCTCTCAGCCTATGGATGTTGGTAGTGCTAGTCATAGGTGTCTTGCAAGCCAATTACGTAAGTAATGACATGTGTGGCATGATACATACTTTTTTTGCTTATTATTTATTTAATATTTTTCTCACTTTATATTACCCGTTATATATATTGTGATATCCATGAATTTGTGCAGTGGAAATTGGATCATGATGAGATTACGATAATGAGATTGATTTGTCTTTAGACACACCATAACTAATCTCGGTCGTAACTTACTTGAAAGGGACATCAATATAATCAGATAGTTAGTGTGATCTATATCCGCCCATATGATAGAGGTAACTAGTCTTATAGTTGCTCGTATGAGGACACTAGGGATGCTGTGCAGGTAATTATTGGAGAATAAGTTCATTTGATTGATTCGCTCCCAGAATGTTGAATGATTGATGATATCTCATTTTCATATAGTGATTTTATCATCCTAGTGGTGTATCTGGTTTTTAGACTTGAGATACCAAGGATGTCCTGTATGAGTACTCCACTCTTTGATTTTGAACTTATAGGCTTAGAAGTTACAGATCTAGCACAACGGTCATTGGGAGTGACAGCCAACCTTACAAGAACAATTGAGTGTCGATAGAGGATCATACTCTCTCGATATTACAAGAAAAATATCTCATGTGTCTTTGCTTAAGTAAATCCCTAGGCCATTCAGATTGAGAAAGAAAAAGTTCTTTGGGAGAATTCAATTAAAGCGAGACTTGAGTAGATCCTATATATGCCTAACAACATGCCCAGTATACAGTCTGTGAGATATTAGATGGATGAGGGACTATAGATATATAGTAACTAAGGATAGGCATATCCAATAGATTGTATTCCCCTAAATCGTTTGGGGATTACTGTATAGTTGCATATTACGTCCATAGTTAATGAGTCGAGTGAATTATTATGAAGATAATAATTCATTGAGATAAAAAGAGTTTTGATAGGTATGAGTCATGGCCAGCTCGATATTGAGCCTAGAGGGTCACATGCATATGATAGGTGTTACGACAAGTAGAGGTTCGAATATAAGATATTCGCTGGAACCCCTATCTTATTGGATATCTAATAAGTCTTTAAATTATTGGATCATATGAATGAGATCTAATAAGAACCAAAAAAATTATTAGATAGAGATCCACTAATCTAAGAGACTTGGGTAGTTAGATGGAGATCTAGTATCCAATAGAACAGGATCCATTAGGGTTAAGTGTAGGGAAATCTAGGGGCGATATCACATGCGCAGCGGAAGAATAGAAAACAAAAATCCCAAATTTCCAAAAAAAGTGTTTATCATTGTGTAAAGATTGATGCGCAAAAACCCACGAAATTGAAAACCACGTGTGAGATAGTTATGTTACCTAGAAAGATTGTATATCACTGAAATCTTACAAATCTAAGGGAGAGGACGAAGAAGGTTAAGTATCCTCCTCTCTAGCGGAAGAGGGTATGAAGATGCTCCTCAAATCACTGCTCAAATCTCAATACATGTTATTTGAGGAAGAGAATGAAAGAGGAGAATAGGAGGTGATAACTAAGAAGCCTAGCTTATGGCCCTTTGGTTCTCTCATATTTATAGAGGCCCCATATTAACTTAACCCTAATGGATCCTACCTATTAGGTATTTGATCTTCATCCAACTATCCAAGCTTTTTAGATCAGTAGATCTCTATCAAATAATATCTCATTAGCTCTTATTGGATTTCATTCATAAGATTCAATAATTTAGAGGCTTAATAAATATCCAATAAAATAGGGGCTCTAATCGATATCTCACATCCGAACCTTTACTTGTCGCAACACCTACTATATGTGTGTGACCCTTAGGTTTAATATCAAGCTGGCAATGAGTCATACATGTTAGAACTCTTTTTGGCACAATGAATCATTATCTCTATAATAAGTCACTCGAGTCATCGATTACAGACGAACTGGGCCACTTCGTCGTAGTTTCCAAATGATACAAGGGAATCCAATCCTTTGGATCTATCTGTCCTCAGTTACTATATACTTATAGTTCATCGCCTATCTAATATCTCAAAAATCATATACCAGACATGGTGCTATCAGACTTATATGGTTTCTACTCGAGTCTCACTCTGATCATATTCTCCCGAAAAACTCTTTCTCTCTCAATTCGAATGACTTTGGCCAAGAATTTATCTGAGCAAGAATGTAGTCCGGTACTAAATCTAGAACTTCTAAACCTATAAGTCTGGTATCAAAGAAAAAAATATTCATACAGGACATCCTTGGTATCTCAAGTCTAAGGACTAGGTATACCATTGGGACGACGGAAGGTATACCATTGGGACGACGGAATAATTATCTGACAATGAGGTATCATCAACCATCCAGCATTTTTTAAGTAGATCAATCAGTAAACTCATTCTCTAGTGAGCACTTGTATTGTAGCCCTAGTGTCCTCACATAAGCAACTATGAGACCAACTGCCTTTATCATATGGATGTGTATACATACGCCAGTTTGTCTAGTTATCTCGATGTCCCTATCGAGTAACCTATGACTAGGATTATTTAGGGTATGTGTTTAAAGGTGAATCGATCTCATTATCGTGATCTCATCACGATCTGATTCATTGCACAGATACATGGATATCACAATATATTTATATAATAAGTAATATAAAATAAGAAATTACAATAATAATAATAAGCAAAAAGATTTTGTGTCGTGTCATAAGTGTCATCACTCACGTGATTGGTTTGTAAGATACCTATAACTAACATTAAATTGATAGGGGACCTCTATAAATAGAAGAGAACTAAAGGGCCATAGGCTATCACTTCCTATTCTCCTCTCTCCCTCTCCTCCTCAGGTAACAGCCCATGTTTGGGGCATATGGACAGCAAAAAGTGTCCGCCCCTTCTAAATCATGTGGAACGTGTGAAAAGGAGGATCGTGCAGCAATTTAAGGAGCGTCTTCGTAGCCTCTACCTTGTAGTTCACCACTAAAGAGGAGGATAATTGACCTTCTTCATCATGTTCCATAGATCTATAGAATTTTAGAAATATACGATCCCCCTAAATAATACACATATCTTAACACGCATGATATTTCGGTTTATAGGTTTTTACGCATCAATCTTCGCACGACGACAAAAAAACTTTTTTATGTGGAAATTTAGGATTTTTTATTTTCTATTCTTCTACTACACATGTGATATCACCCTAGGTTTCCCAACAACCAGCATCCTCATCACACAATGGTGGAGGTGTGTTGTTGATGGTTCATGCCTATCAAACATGGGGAAAGCCCTACTCTTCATGGGTGTTGACAAAAGAGTACTACACTCCTAACCCTTATTGTTTAAGGGGGGCTCGGATCACCTTGAAATCTCCTCAGATGATTGATTAGTAGCCACTCAACCCTTTGCAGAGATAAAAGCAAGAGGAAAAGAGGTTGGAGTAGGGATGATTCTTATGCCTTGACCCTCACTGATAAATGCCATTAATTAGCACCATAAGTTTGGTGTCATTTGGGAGGATAAGATTCTCCACTGTGCAAGATAGGACTCAATGACTGAGTAGAGTAAGAGACATAGCCTAGCCTCAAATGCATCATAGGACAAATAGAAACTCCCAAGGATCGGATCAAAAGGATGCTGCTCGGGTAGGGGGGCATACAACCCATACCCAACCAGGATGCGGTATTGAGATCACAATTGATCCAACCGAAGCACAATCATAACTGAATCATAGTTGTATGTATCTTGCATGGACCCTAGGTCCCAAAGGGCCTTTAGGCCCATTGGGGATTTGTCCCTAGAAAAAAATGAGTTAACATGCATCACCTTTGGCTTACATAAGGGCAGAGCAAGGACCCCAACAGATGGGTGATTCAATGAATCAAAACTGAAGGAGGAAAGGGAAGACATCCCCACTTACTTTGGATGCTTGAGGGTCATCAGAAGTGGGGAAAGGATAGGTAAACCCTCAAGGGCAATAACAAAAGACTAACCAAGGACTCAAGACACATAATAACATAGATGCAAGGGGAAAGGCAAAGGCATAGGATAAGCCTTCCCCCAAGGGGCGAGAGGAGTTTGAAGGAACCACCATCCTCTTATCTTTCACACGTTGACAACTGTCCACACATTGGCAGTATGGGATCCCTAAGGTTGCCTTGAGGGAATCCACAAATGGCGATGGGATTCGAACCTAGCTATAATGAGGCAGAACCCTGGAGACCTGCGAGGAAGGCACAAGCTTCCAGACCAATCAAGAGCCCCTAACATGGTGGGAAAAATCCCACCATGATCGAGGTGAGTGGGAAAGAGCCTGTCGCATAATATGCGTGCTGTCATCCCCCTAGTCCATCCACTATATGATGTGATGGCAGGTCAAGACCTATTAATGAACGTCTGGATCTACTTCGGGAAGGCACGTTATGGTGGAGCCCTAAGCCCACTACAACGTAAGTAAAGACCTGACATGGTAGGAAAGAAGACCCATTATGGTGGGAGCCAAGGCCTGCTACGATAGAAACGAAGACCCACCATTGTGAGGAAGAAGACCAACTATGGCAGAGCACTTGGCCCGCTACGTCGAAACCCTAAACCCGCTATGGCGAGCAAGAAGACTCTCTATAGTGGGAGCCAAAGCTCGCTATGGCGAAGGCACCCAGCCTACTACAGTGGCACCCTTAGCAGCCGGCATACCCCGTAACAGCCTCGAATTCCTAGACAAAACGGGCTCCTTCATCCTTGGGTCAGCTGGTGGCCTCGTCTTCGTCTTGCTTGAAAATATTCAAAAGTTCAATAGTACCACCATTGGCATATGTGTTTGTAACCCGGAACGTGGGACTCGATGCTGGCTCCCTTTCCCGTCGGGTAAGTGTCATCAAGGGGGCATCGCGGTGAGATTTGATAGGGGCAAAAATGGTGATGTGACACACCATGACAGCATCCCCCTGAGCGACACACTGCCCGAGGCTCGCCATACCCTGCAGCAGCTCGGCCTCCCACGCAGCCCCAGTGGCAATGTCAGACGCCACCAAAGGTACAGTCCTACTCTCCAGACAACCACGTTAGGTAACATCAAACTTCATCTATAAATACCCCCAAACTCTAAAGAGAGGAGGGGGGAACTCACTCAAACACAAAACACTCGGAGGGGTCGGGCCGAGCTCCCGGCCTGACCTGTGTGCAGGTGCGAGACGGTGTGGCCTCTTCCCGAAGCTGCGACGGAGCTGCCTCCCGACCCGAACCGTCGACCCGAACCACCGACCCGACCTCCCGACCCGAACCACCGAGCTCGGCCGCCGGGAGACCCCGAGGGACGCCGCCCAAGATCCCCGACATCCGGACCCCCGAACCGAGCCGCGACGACCCCGAGGCCACGGCTAAAAAAGTTACTTACCATAACAGATTGGCGCTAGAAGGAGGGCCTGGAATGACGGTACGTTAGTTTTCTCCTTGGTTGCTCGCGACCTGCACTAGCAGCAGCGACCTCTGGGGCTAGTCTCGGCTCCTCGACCCCCCGGCCCCACGCGCGCGGCTCGACCCAGCGCACCTCGCCCGCGTCGGCCTCACGCGCGCGGCCAGCCCGCGCGCGGCTCGGCCCCGCGCACCTCGCCCGCGTCAGGCCCCACGCGTGCGGCTAGCCCGCGCGTCTCGGCCCCTCGGCCCCACGCGCGCGCCTCGCCTGCGTCGGCCCCACGCGCGCGGCCAGCCCGCGCGTCTCGGCTCCTCGGCCCCGCGCGCCTCGCCCGCGTCGGCCCCACGCGCACGGCCAGCCCGCGCGTCTCGGCTCCTCGGCCCCCACGCGCGCGGCTCGGCCCCGCGCACCTCGCCCGCGTCGGCCCCACGCGCGCGGCCAGCCCGCGCGTCTCGGCCCCTCGGCCTCATGCGCAGCCAACACGCTGCCTCGGCCACTCGGCCTCATGCGCAACAAGCAGCGCGCTGCCTCGGCTCCTCGGCCTCATGCGCAGCAAGCAGCGCGCTGCCTCGGCCACTCGGCCTCATGCGCAGCAAGCAGCGCACTGCCTCGGCTCCTCGGCCTCATGCGCAGCCAACACGCTGCCTCGGCCCCTCGGCCCCGTGCGCAGCAATACGCTGCAGCCAACACGCTGCCTCGGCCACTCGGCCTCATGCGCAGCAAGCAGCGCGCTGCCTTGGCTCCTCGGCCTCATGCGCAGTAAGCAGCGCGCTGCCTCGGCACCTCGGCCTCATGCGCAGCCAACACGCTGCACGCTGCCTCGGCCACTCGGCCTCATGCGCAGCAAGCAGCGCACTGCCTCGGCTCCTCGGCCTCATGCGCAGCCAACACGCTGCCTCGGCCCCTCGGCCCCGTGCGCAACAATACACTACAGCCAACATGCTGCCTCGGCCACTCGGCCTCATGCGCAGCGAGCAGCGCACTGCCTCGGCCCCTCGGCCACATGCGCAGCGAGCAGCGCACTGCCTCGGCCCCTCGGCCACATGCGCAGCCAACACGCTGCAGCCAATACGCTGCCTCGGCTCCTCGGCCTCATGCGCAGCCAACACCCTGCGCGCTGCCTCGGCTCCTCGGCCTCATGTGCAGCCAATACGCTGCACGCTGCCTCGGCTCCTCGGCCCCGTGCGCAGCAACACGCTGCAGCCAACACACTGCCTCGGCCCCTCGGCCCCGTGCGCAGCAACACGCTACAGCCAACACACTGCCTCGGCCCCTCGGCCACGTGCGCAGCCAACACGCTGCCTCGGCCCCTCAGCCCCATGCGCAGCAAGCAGCCCGCCTCAGCTGCTCAACTGACAGCGCGGCTTGCTGCCTCGGCCCCATGCGTCGCCAGCCTGCGTCAGCTGCGCGGCTGACGGTGCAGCCTGCTGCCTTGACCCTTAGGCCCCATGCGCGGCCAGCCCGCGCCAGCTCCTCGGCTGACGGCGTAACCTGCTACCTCGGCCCCATGCACGGTCTGTCCACCCACACCGAGCACTTCGGTCACACAATGTCGAGATCTACCTCGGCGCGGCCCGTCCGCCTGTGTCGTGATCCTCGGCCGCATGGTGCCCGAGACCATGCCCGCGCGTCCTGCCCGCCTGCGTCGTGCTACTCGGCCACATGGCCCTCGCGACCACGCCTGCGCGGTCTGCCCGCCTGCGTCGTGATCCTCGGTCGCGTAATGCCCGAGACCACACCTGCGCCGCCAGCCCGTCTGCGTCGTGCTCCTTGGCTCCATGTTCCCGAGACACACCAGCGCCGCCAGCCCGCCTGCGTCGTGCCCCTCGGCTCCATACCCCCCGAGACACGCTTGCGCGGCCAGCCTGCCCGCGCCGAGCCCCTCGGCCATATTCACGGCCGAGTCTATCTCAGGGTTGTTTACCCACCTGGGTCTCGCCCCTCGGTCGCAGCCTGCCTGCACCGAGCACCTCTGCCGCTCGCTGCCAAGATCTACCTCGGCGCGGCCCGACCGCCTGTCGTGTTCCTCGGCCGCGTGATGCCCGAGGTTGCGTCCTCGCGTCCTGCCCGCCTGATCGTGCTACTCGGTCGCATGGCCCTCGCGACCACGCCTGCGCGGTCACCCCGCCTGCGTCGTGCTCCTTGGCTCCATGTTCCCGAGACAGCCCAGTGCCGCCAGTACGCCTGCGTCGTGCCCCTCGGCTCCATAAACCCCGAGACAAGTTTGCACGGCCAGCCCGTCCGCGCCGAACTCCTCGGCCATACTCACCGCCGAGTCTGCCTCAGGGCGGCCCACCCACCTGGGTCTCGCCCCTCGGTCGCAGCCTGCCTGCACCGAGCACCTCTGCCGCTCGCTGCCAAGATCTACCTCGGCGCGGCCCGACCGCCTGTCGTGTTCCTCGGCCGCGTGGTGCCCGAGGCCGCGTCCTCGCGTCCTGCCCGCCTGATCGTGCTACTCGGTCGTATGGCCCTCGCGACCACGCCTGCGCGGTTACCCCGCCTGCGTCGTGCTCCTTTGCTCCATGTTCCCGAGACAGACCAGTGCCGCCAGTACGCCTGCGTCGTGTCCCTCGGCTCCATAAACCCCGAGACATGTCTGCGCGGCCAGCCTGCCTACGCCGAGCACCTCAGCCATATTCACTGCCGAGTCTATCTCAAGGCGGCATACCCACCTGGGTTACGCCCCTCGGACGCAACCTGCCTGCGCCGAACACCTCGGACACACACTGCCGAGATATACCTCGGCGCGTCCTGCCCGCCTCCGACGTGTTCCTCGGCCGCATGGTGCCCGAGACCACCTCCTCGCGTCCTGCCCGCCTGCTCGTGCTACTCGGCCGCATGGCCCTCGCGACCACGCCTGCGCGGCCTGCTCGCCTGCGTCGTGCTCCTCGGCAACGTGATGACCGAGACCACACCTGCGCGGCCTGCCCGCCTGCGTCGTGCTCCTCGCTTCCATCATCCCCGAGACACACCTGCGCGACCAGCCCGCCTGCGTCGTGCTCCTTGGCTCCATGTTCCCGAGACAGAGCAGTGTCGCCAGTACGCCTGCGTCGTGCCCCTCGGCTCCATAAACCCCGAGACACGCCTCTGCGGTCGGCCAGCCCGCGCCGAACTCCTCGACCATACCCACATGGGTTACGCCCCTCGGTCGCAACCTGCCTGCGCCGAATGCCTCGGCTCCATACTTGCCGAGTCCACCTCAGCGTGGCCTACCCGCCTGAGTCGCGTCCCTCGACCGTAGACTATCGAGTCCACGCCTGCGCGACCTGTCCACCTGCGTCGTGCCCCTCGGCTTCACGCCACCCAAGACCACACCTGCGCGGTCACCCCGCCTGCGTTGTGCTCCTCGGCCCTCGGCTCTACGCCATCCCGGGACCACACTTGCGCGGTCACCCCGCCTGCGTTGTGCTCCTCGGCCCTCGGCTCTACGCCATCCCGGGATCACACCTGCGCGGTCACCCCGCCTGCGTTGTGCTCCTCGGCCCTCGGCTCTACGCCATCCCAGGACCACACCTGCGCGGTCACCCCGCTTGCGTTGTGCTCCTCGGCCCTCGGCTCTACGCCATCCCGAGACCACACATGCGCGGTCACCCCGCCTGTGTCGTGCTCCTCGGCCCTCGGCTCTACGCCATCCCGGGACCACACCTGCGTGGTCACCCCGCCTGCGTTGTGCTCCTCGGCTCTACGCCATCCCGGGACCACACCTGCACGGTCACCCCGCCTGCGTTGTGCTCCTCGGCCCTCGGCTCTACGCCATCCCGAGACCACACCTGCGCGGTCACCCCGCTTGCGTTGTGCTCCTCGGCCCTCGGCTCTACGCCATCCCGAGACCACACCTGCGCGGTCACCCCGCCTGCGCTGTGCTCATCGGCTCCATCGGCCCCGAGTCCAACCCTGCTCGGCTTCCTGACTGAGTTGCGCACCTCGGCCCCATGTTGCACGAGACGCGTCCGCGCGGCTAGCCCGCCTACGTCGTACGCCTCGGATCTGCATGACCAGCCCACCTGAAGTAAGAAGCCATGCATCGGACCCCCCGCATGCAAGAACCGACGCATAGCTCCTTTCGGGGGGGGGGGGGGGGGCATATGATATGGGCAAAAATGGTGATGTGACACACCATGACAGCATCCCCCCTGAGCGACACACTGCCCGAGGCTCGCCATACCCTGCAGTAGCTCGGCCTCCCACGCAGCCCCAGTGGCAATGTCAGACGCCACCAAAGGTACAGTCCTACTCTCCAGACAACCACGTTAGGTAACATCAAACTTCATCTATAAATACCCCCAAACTCTAAAGAGAGGAGGGGGGAACTCACTCAAACACAAAACACTCGGAGGGGTCGGGCCGAGCTCCCGGCCTGACCTGTGTGCAGGTGCGAGACGGTGTGGCCTCTTCCCGAAGCTGCGACGGAGCTGCCTCCCGACCCGAACCGTCGACCCGAACCACCGACCCGACCTCCCGACCCGAACCACCGAGCTCGGCCGTCGGGAGACCCCGAGGGACGCCGCCCGAGATCCCCGACATCCGGACCCCCGAACCGAGCCGCGACGGCCCCGAGGCCACGGCTAAAAAAGTTACTTATCGTAACAAGATTCATGAACGACGGAGGTGGGGTGACGAAAGACTACAAGTTGGTCTACATCTCAGAAACCGAAACCCATGACTTGAGGGCGTCGCACCACTGCCGGGTCTATGACTCAGTTGCTAGGGCGTGGACGATGGATAAGGCGGTCGACTTCGGGCCACAGCGACTAAACTTGGCGGACCCGGTGGTCTGCGGCGACACCGTGTTCTGGGTATAAAAAGACTTGGAGTCGTACACGAAGGTTCACGCATATGTCGTCACCTTCGATGTGAGGGACGAGTCCACACAAATCATCCTTCTGCCGAGCGAAACAGTCATCAGCTTCATTAATATTTACGGACTAGCCAAGTGGGAGGGCAACTCGTTGTGCCTGATCCATTACAGATCATCTTCTGGGTTGTTCGGTCTATGGCTGTTGAAGAAGACAAGCGATAGTGTGCTAGAATGGGCGAAGATGCATGAGATAAAGCGTGGCCCAGATGGGGTTGATGAGAGAATCATTATTTGTGTGCTACGTCAAACTGATTGAGGTGGCGACGACCACACTACTTGTTTTCACTGGACATGCCATGGTGTACAGTTATGATATGAAGGATGGAGGAGCATGCAAGAAGCTGAAACAATTGGATATCGCTTATTACCCCAAGTTGATCCCTTACTCTAATACGCTGCGGTGAGCAAGAAGAATTGTTGGAAGCAATTTGAAGAAAATGTTTCCTTTTCCCTCTTCTTGGAAAGGTAGATGTCATGGATAATGTCCAACGGAGGGGAGTGCTTTGACGGATCACACTAAATCTAATAATTAACTACTGTTTTCATATGATGTCTGAAATGGTAATTTTAAATGTAATTACTATTTATCATTTTCATAAAAATATATGAAGAACGATATATATATATTTTTTCACTTTATTGTAATACAATAAATATGAAATATATATAGTTTCATGGTTAGAGTTCATGAATATGGCAATCGGTCCTTAAAGAAGAAAGCTGTGTCGATAGATGATGCAGAGGATGACAAGAACGTGTGTATATACATACATACATACAAGCACGATGGTGGGACGCGGAAACTTAAACAAGAAAGCTGAAAGGGAGGTGCGGCGGGCGGCGAGCGAACCACCACCGCTTACTTCGCATATAAATCACCGTCCACTCTCCCTCCTTTGCATCCAACCAGCACTGGCAACAAGACGGAAGCCAACGAACATCGCCATGGCTGCCTCCACCACAAAGTTGGCCATGCTCACCCTTGCGGCAGTTGCCTGCACGTACGCTGCCAAGCATCTGTTCCCTGATCAATCTCCCTTCCTTCTCTCTCTTCCTCTCCTCCTCTTCTTTCTCTCCTTCGTATTCTCCCGCTCCGGCTCCAATGGCGCCCCTCCCGACCCCGTCTCCTTCCCTATCTTCGGAAACTGGCTACAGGTCGGCAATGACCTCAAGCACCGGAACCTCGTGGACATGGCGAAGAAGTACGGTAACGTGTTCCTGCTGCGGCTCGGGGTACGGTAATTACCCCCTTCGCTCTTGGACAGTCGTATTCTTTCAAATCCCTGATCGTTGGAATGGGCAGTACGCTAAACAACACCCATAGCATCGACTTCGTTGGTCCGATGAAGCTGGGGAAGTAGCGGTTGTCCCCTTCCCGATGACTTGCTCGCAGAGATCCTCTGCTACCTCCCAGCAAAGACTTTCTTTAGGTTCCTCTCTATTTGCAAGACTTTTCACCAGATTCTTATTTCCTCCTTTCACAGTCGTACCACAACAATGTCATCTCCGGCATCTTCCTCCACTGCCGCAACATATCTGGGCCCTTCTTCCTCATTGCTCCAACGCCAAAATCCATGAGTCAGCTGGTGGCCTCGTCTTTGTCTTGCATAGGATAGACGGTGCTTTATGTGTCTAAAACCAGACCCATGGGACTCGGTGCTTGCCGCCATCCCCGCCGGGCAAGTATTGTAAACGGGGCGGCATCGCAATGAGATTCACGAAAGACGGAGTTGGGGTGACAAAAGATTTTATATATATATATATATATATATATATATATATATATATATATATATATATATATATATATATATATATATATATATAATGTAAGATTTACTTACGACTACTTTGGTAAAAAAAAAAACTACTTGAATATTAACAAAAGAGGTTTACTAGAATTATGAGAAAAATATTTTGATGACCTGAGCTACACTATTTTTTTAATGAGATTATATTACCTTAGGGTCCTGTTCAAAAATAGTATAACTTATCTCTTACTTTTTTTTCCCAAAAGTTCTCAAATTTTAAATCTTTTAAAATCACTTGCAAATATTTTGATTAGCTTTTTTTCTATTTTTAACACTTTTAAAATATGTATTTTTACTGGTTTCAATCTTTAGGTGACACAAATTCAACATTTACATGATTGAAATCAATTAAAAATACCTTGTTAAGACTTAAAATATGAAAAAAGATTATTTAGGTCTTTGCAAGTCCTTTTTGAGGTTTTATTTAAAATTTAAAACTTGTAGGTTTTATTATTATTTATTTACTATATAAATATAATTTTTTTTGTTATATTTTACTTTTAATTCAATATTATGATGTATATTTTTTAATAATATTTTTTTATTAGTTAAAGACAATTTTATAATTATTTTATTGATATATATATATATATATATATATTAATGATATTAATTTTTAGATATTTTCCTTTTGTAACAGTCCTACATTTGGATTAGTTAATTGGTTTAATTGAATGAGCCTATTCAATTGAATATGTTTGAAAAGGGCAAGATAGGAGAATAATTGAAATCATTTTGAAAAATAGAAGTATCAAAGGAAAAAATTAATATTACGACATTTAGTGAAAAAAGAAACAAAGACAAAGGTTTTTTAAGAAAATAAATATCCTACGTGTAAACTAGTCGATCCTTGAATCATTTCTCCAATTATAATTAAGGATAATTCAAGTTTAATTCCTTCTCACCATGTGATTCCTAATCATTCTCCTCTTACATATCTCCCTCAATCTTACTCCTCTATATATAATGAGAGTCGTAGTCCTTCAAATCTTCCCATCGTTGTACTGGTTGACATGCTCAAGAACACCCGTAACATCGACCTTGTTGGTATGAAGAAGATCGAAAGCAGGAGTTGTCCCCTTCCTGATGAAGTGCTCGTAAAGATCATATCCTACCTCCCGGCGAAGGCCTTCTTCAAGTTCCTCCCTGTTTGCAAGACCATCTACCACCTCTCGTCGGATTCTCATTTTCTCCTTTCGCAGTCATACTACAACAAGGCCATCTCCGGCTTTTTCATACATAGTGACAACATTTTGAGATCCTTCATCCTCATTGACTCCTACGCCGGTGTGCCTAGGAGCAACCTCGAATTCCTAAGCGACAGCGGCGCCAAAATCCTCGGGTCAGCTGGTGGCCTCGTCTTTGTCTTGCTCAACAAAAATGGATGGTTCGATGCTTCCACCAGTGGCATATGTGTCTACAACCCAGCCCGTGGGACTCGATGTTGGCTCCCTTCCCCGCCGGGTAAGTGTATCCGGGGGGGCATCGCGGTGAGATTCATGAACGATGGAGATGTGATGGCGAAAGACTACAAGTTGGTCTACGTCACACGAACCCGGGGAAGGAGCTCGTTGCACCACTGTCGGGTCTACGACTCAGTTGCTAGGGCGTGGACGATGGATAAGGAGCTCGATTTTGGGCGGAGGGAACTGGAGCTGGAGTACCCGGTGGTTTGCGGTGACACCGTGTTCTGGCTATCATCAGAATTGGAATCGTACACGAGGATTGACCCATACGTCGTCACCTTCGATGTGAGAGAGGAGTGCACACAAATCATCCCTCTGCCGAAAGAAGCAATCCTCAACTTCTTTGACGCTCTCGGAATAGCCGAGTGGGAAGGGAAGTCATTGTGCCTGATCCATTACAGCACATCTTATTGGGTGTTCGGTCTGTGGCTGTTGAAGAAGACAAGCGGCAGTGCGGTAGGATGGGTGAAGGTGCGTGAGATAAGCTTGGCCGAGATGGGGTTTACGGGAGAACCATGTTTTGTGAGCTACGTCGATCTGATCGAGGTGGCGACGACCACGCTACTTGTTTTCACCATATATGGCAAGGTGTACAGTTACAGTCTAAAGAATGGAGAAGTACTAAAGAAGCTGGCATCGCTGCCCGTCTCTTATTTCCCCAAGCTGATCCCTTACTCCAATACACTTCGTCCATGCGGTGAGCAAGAAGAATTGTTGGAAGCAATCTGAAGAAGATGTTTCCTTTTCCCTCTTATTTTCTCTGCTCTTAGTGATTTCCTGGATCAATCTTTTATAGAGAAATGCACAAAGATAAAAAGTATGTGCGTACTGAGATTTATGAGAAAGATGAAGATGTATACATTATCGTCAAAAAGAATGCACAAACAGTTCTGACTCTTTTGTTTATTATTTATTTTAATGATGGTAAGAATTTAAAATTACATGATAACGATGTGTGTGAATCAAATTGATTATAATTATCATATATCAGACTTAACATCAATTCGATTTAGAAGCTTAAGTTTTAGTTTATTAAGTTGTGAGCCAAATCAAATATATATGTGATCCGACTCTTTCAATTTATTCCTTAATCCTCTTTCAATCTCTCACATATGAATATTCTTTTAACATATATCGACAATAGAATCAAATATCATCCTCTTGTGTAAAAGAAATTACAAGTTAAAGGTTTTTTCTTAGGAGCTTTGGCTTACCCTCTCGATGAAACCACAAAATTACCACTTGAGGGCAATGGAGATAATAGAAAATTGTTGCAAGCACAACCTATCATATATCTTTATGTTTTGCTTAAAAAACCTTATATTACTTTAGAAACCTAACGCAACCTATGCTTTGGGTATTCGCAGTATAGAAGCTAATCGGCACATCTTGTAATCAAAATTTTGTATTTAAGTATTTTTATTTTTATTTTTTATTTTTTAATAATAAATTTTAAGAAAATAAAATTTTAATATTTCAAATTAGGTGATGTTATTTTTCTTAGTAAATTAAGTACAATTAAATATTAAAATAAAATTATTATCTTATGTGGAAGTCTCATCATGGGTTGAAATTTAGTCCGTAAGTTAGGTCACAACCCATAGACTAAGCCTAGTCTACTAGCTAGCAAACTTAGTCCAACCAATAGGTTAGGCTCAACCAGCGAAGTAAGCCCCAACCCATAAGCTTGCTTGATCCAACCCGAGCAATCATATGTAACACACATGATCAATATACGGGCTAGTGCAACCCTAGACTATACTATATAATCTAGCCCATTTCTTTTATTTTATTTATTTAGGCTAAAATATTAATTAAATCAAATCAAATTTAATTAGTTTAGATCGATTCAAGTCTGCTTAATCTAATTCAAATTATACTAGTATATAATAGTTCTAAACTAATTAAATAAGGATTAAAAATTAGTTAAATTAGAGTATAATTAAATCAAATTCAATTGGAATAATTGAGTTAGGATTCAAGTCAATAGATGATTAATTGAAGTTATTTGATATTAATGATGTTTGAAAAATGAATTGAGATGTCTCTATGATTATAACTAGTATAAGATGATTTTGTTTTTCTACCAATAACTTGTAGAGTGATTTACTTTAAGGATTAAAAAGCTGTAAGATGTGATGGATGGATAATTCCTTCATCTACTATTGGGAGTAACATATCTCCACTTTTACGAGTGAGGGGTACTATTCACTTTTCATTCACTATTGCGAGAATATAAATATATTCCATAATATAAAGCTTATTTATTTGCTAGAGTATTTCTTTGGTTATTTGTTAAACCTCAATAGAATGATTTATTTTTTAGATATATATTTGTTTTATAATTAATTTATAAAATATTTCTACTCGATTTTATTAAAAAATTTAATTATTTTTAATTTTCAAAGTAGCCTTTGACCAAATTCTAATAGAGAACAAACATTACTGTACCGTTAAATAAAGATAGCTAAATTTTATTTTTGAGTTGGTATCACTATATTTCTCAATAAAACTTATAACTATTTTTTATTTATATTTTGATAAATAAATAAATTATAATAAATATTTATAATTTATATATTAATAAAATAATATTTATTTATTTGGGCTTTGATGTATGTGTGGAAAGATGTCATAATCCTATGAAAAAAAATTCTAGATGTGATAAAATTCTTTCTTATATAAATGTAATAATTTATAACTAAAAATAATAACATAAATAAAATATTCCTGACTAAATTCGTCATTTCCATAGAGGGGGCTTCTCGTTATCTAGGAAACAAAGATAAAATTATTGTATTGCGGTCATCCTGCACAATTTGGTTTGGTTACCTCATTTGAATAGACAATTAACATATCTAATCATCAAGCTCTCGTGGAATCTGTAAATTTACAATCAAAATCAGAAATAAGGGGGAGGAATCATAGTTTTGAATTTATGTGACTATTTGGGTAATAATTACATGAATATAAGAAGATAAAGATTCCTGAATGCTCACAATGAATTAATGATGCAAGCATAATGAGGGATGATAAATAGAAGAGTTGTAAAACATGTGTAAACGCTTCCCAAGATAATTTATCATAAGTTCTTTTATTTTTATTTTAATTTATCATATATATAATTTCATGGAAAGAGTGCATGAATATGACAATCGGTCCTCGAAACATTTATCTGTTTTCAGATGAGGAGAGTTCCATATCTTCTCACTCTAAGAGTCGTCATCCTTCTCTCTTTACTTCTCTATATAATGGACAGTCGTACTCTTTCAAATCTCTGATCGTTGGAATGGATGGTACGCTCAATAACACCCATAGCATCAACCTCGGAAGTAGCGGTCGTCCCCTTCCTGATGACTTGCTCGCAGAGATCCTCTCCTACCTCCCAGCAAAGACCTTCTTTAGGCTCCTCTCTGTTTGCAAGACCTTTCGCCAGCTCTCATTAGATTCTCATTTTCTCCTTTCACAGTCGAACCACAACAATGTCATCTCTGTTGGGCTGATGGCCCATATTCAGCCCATGTGGGCTTTATCAGCCCACAGCTCACACCCCCTCTTAACCTAACCCTAATTAAGATTAGGGGGGTGTGGTGGCTGCGTTTTAGAGGCAGATTAAAGCTATAAAAAGGCAGCAACGAGGCAGATCTTTGCAGCGACGAGATTCCAAAGAGAAGAAGGAGAACAAGGCAGAAGAGGAAGAGAAAGAAAGGGAAGAAGACAAGGACAACGCAGAGAGACTGTTCACAATCATCTAGCAGTGTTCTCATCTCAGGTTAGATCAAATCTACAGTAGGCTCTTGCTGTGATTACTTGGGAGGTTTTAGATATTGTGGGCAGTAACGTGATCCTTGTATCCCAGTTATTCTCTTGTGGTTGTTGCTTGGGTTTTGGGCAAGAGATTGAGATTTGTATATTCATTATTCTCATAGTGGATTATCTCTAGTTTGCCCCGTGGTTTTTACCCTTCACATTGAAGGGGTTTTCCACGTATATCTTGGTGTTCTGTTTGATTGTGTTTCCATTTTATTCCGCTGCGTATTTTGGTCTTCTAGTATTTGTTCCTATACAAAGGTTATTCCTGTTTATATCCCCATCAACTGGTATCAGAGCGGGGTTTTGGTGATTTAATTTTTGTATTTGAACATGGAGGCCAGTAATATTTCTCGCATGATTAGTTTGAATGAAATGCAGAGTATTACTAACCAGTTATCCTCTATGAGAATGTCTCTTGATGATGAGTTGCAGGCATTGTTACTTCTCAGTTCATTACCAGAAAGTTGGGAGACACTGGTGGTTTCCCTAAGTAATTCTGCGCCAGATGGTATTGTCACTATGAGTCAAGTAACAAGCAGTTTGTTGAATGAGGAGTTGAGAAGAAAGAGTTCGGCAACATCTCAGAATGATTCACAGGCACTTATCTCAGAGAACAGAGGAAGGTCAAAGTCTAGAAGCAGTTCACGTATGGGTAGGAGCAAGTCAAGATCAAGAAAAGATATTGTTTGCTATAACTGTGGTGAGAAAGGACATTACAAGAACCAATGTAAGCAACCTAAGAAGAACAAGAAAAAGGGAAAAGAAGTGGAGTCTACAGAGTCAAAGGATAATACTACAGCTACAGTGCAGGGTGGTGATTATTTGATTTTGTCTCCTTCTGATGATATTTTTTCTTGTGTGTGTCAGGATCTTGAGTGGGTGATTGACACAGGTGCTTCTTATCATGCTACACCACGGAGGGAGTTTTTTGCTACATACAGGTCTGGAAACTTTGGTGTTGTCAAGATGGGCAACTATGACACAGCAGACATCATTGGCATTGGTGATATCCATTTAAAGACCAACCTTGGCTGTAAGTTGGTACTTAAGGATGTGAGGCATGTGGTTGACTTGAGGCTAAATTTAATTTCAGTTGGAAGACTAGATGATGAAGAGTATGAAAGCAGATTTCACAGAGGGCAATGGAAGCTCAGTAAGGGTTCTCTTGTTATAGCTAATGGAAAGAAATGTCATACTTTGTACAGGTTGCAGGCTAAAGCTTATGGTGAGCAGTTAAATGCTACAGAGAAAGACTTCAGTATGGAGTTGTGGCATAGGCGATTGGGACACATGAGCGAGAAGGGGCTGCAAGCTCTTTCCAAGAGAGAGGTATTACCATATCTCAGAGGTATACATCTGAACCCTTGTATTGATTGTTTGGCTGGTAAACAACATAGAGTTTCATTTGCTAGTGCTGCTTTGTCTAGAAAAATGCATGCCTTAGACCGTGTTTATACAGATGTATGTGGTCCTTTGAGGACAAAAACTCCTGGTGGATCTGTTGATGTTCTTGGTATAAGTGGTGCACTTTATTTTGTCACTTTTATAGATGATTTTTCCAGGAAAGTTTGGGCTTATGCTTTGAAGACCAAAGATCAGGTTATTAATGTCTTCAAAGAGTTTCATGCCAGGGTTGAAAGGGAGACAGAAAGGAAATTGAAATGCATAAGATCAGATAATGGTGGTGAGTATATGAGATTGTTTAATGACTATTGCAGGTCGCATGGGATCCAACATGAGATGACAGTTCCTGGTACACCTCAGCATAATGCAATTGCAGAGAGGATGAACCGCACCATCATGGAAAAGATCAGATGTATGCTTTCACAGGCCAAGCTACCCAAAAGGTTTTGGGATGAGGCTTTGAGGACTGCAGTTGATGTGATCAACTTATCACCATGTACAGCCCTAGATGGTGATGTTGCAGAGCATGTATGGTCAGGGAAAGATGTTTCCTACAGGCATTTGAGAGTGTTTGGTTGTCGTGCATTTGCACATGTTCCAGATAATGAGAGGTCCAAGCTAGATGGTAAGTCTAAAGAATGTATTTTTCTTGGTTACTCACATGATCAGTTTGGTTACAGGCTTTGGGATCCAGAAAAGCAGAAGGTGTTCAGGAGTAGAGATGTGGTCTTCTTTGAGGATCAAACCTTTGAGGATTTGAAGAAGAAGGCACCAGCCAAGACTTCTGTAGAAGGATTAGCAGATTGTGACCCAGTTATTCCTCCAGTATATCAGGGTGATGGGAGAGATGTGCAGGAAAATAGTGTAGAGCCTGATATTGATTTACCTGCAGGACATGTTGAGCAAGAAGAAGTAGGAGAGCAAGTTCCCGCAGAACCTCAATTGAGAAGATCTTCTAGACAACGTCAACCTTCCAGAAGATACTCTACAGATGAGTATGTGATGCTTACTGATGCAGGTGAACCAGAGAGTTACCAGGAACCAGTTGAGAGTGAGCAGAAAGAGAAGTGGTTAGTTGCTATGCAGGAAGAGATGGATGCTCTTCAGAAGAACCACACTTATGATTTGGTGCTGCTACCAAATGGAATGAAGGCCTTGAAGAACAAGTGGGTTTTTAGGTTGAAGACTCAAGAATATTGTTCTCAACCAAAGTACAAAGCTAGATTGGTTGTGAAAGGCTTTGGTCAAAAGAAAGGTATTGACTTTGAAGAGATATTTTCTCCTGTTGTTAAAATGTCTTCTATTCGTGTTGCTCTTGGTATTGCTGCTAGCCAGGACTTGGAGGTTGAGCAGTTAGATGTGAAGACAGCTTTCCTTCATGGTGATTTGGAGGAGGAAATTTATATGGAGC